>NC_056455.1:9075409-9220409 GCF_018296145.1 Oncorhynchus tshawytscha
GGAGAGGGTTCTTCTCAGTCAAGAGAGAGCCACATCACAAAACTAACAGAGACAGATGGAACCTGCTGCGAGCTATTGCCATATTTCAGGGTGCTTCTTTACCAGCTAGCTTCATGCTGTTTGTCTGCTTCGTCGAGGTCATATCTGTGTTTGCTATTCATTTTCAAACAGTCTTGACCACCTACACATGCTATATATACACACCATTGTCAGTCTGCTGTCAGACCTGTTTGTTTCACTGTGATTATGTGTTGCTCCTGGGATGTGTCACGGCTCAAGCTGCAGGAATTATATTGTCAAACATCTGCTCAATTTAATTTGCCTCTGTAATGTAATCTAACTCTGTAACTGAAAACTAACCTGATAGGAATTTGTGGTCATAGTACCTGCAATTTAGTAAGCACAACCAGCCAACGCAATCCCTTCATTGGATCAATTGTATTAAGGCATGGGCTGTAAACGTTATGCACATTTTAAATCAAATGCCATTTCTCTGGCACTCGGGGTAGAATTGCTTGCCTCTGGTGTAATAAGTCCTTTTGTTGCCTTGGAGATTGAGCTCTAGAATAACTTGAATATAGCAGAGCAGTAACTCAACAACTCCTGCTGTATAGCTCCACTTGACTGAGGCATTGATACAGGGAAAAGATTTCTAGTAATGTGGACACATGCCATTACTATCATGTGATCCCCATCTTATCCCGTTTGACTTTTCTATTCCCGTTTCCCGTTTTGAACGCCAGACACTCCACACACGTTAAAGGATGATGTACAGCAGGCTACGACATATACCATTATGCTTATTTGACCAGACATTTGCTAGCCACCACTAAACTCCTTCCGCGTTTCTCTTCTCTTTCCTGTCATACCCTTGCCTGTTTCTCTATTAGCTCGGCTTGCTGCCAAACAAAGGGTGGGTGCCACTGAAATCTCAAGCCCCAAAAGTTATTGGCGATAACCAAGCCAACTCACTAAAGCTGTTGCTGGAATTGACAGCGTCAATCTGTGCGACAGAAAAAGGGGAAGACATATGAGAGCTTCTGTGCAACAGGAATTGACAGGATTTTTTACTTAATTGGTGAACTTATAAATGATTATTGAGGTGTCGCTCACAACCCGAGGCAGATCCTACTGCTCCCTCTTTGAGTAGTTTTATATTCTCATACCACGGCTTTTCAGACAGGGAGCATAGGAATGATAGACATGTCACCAACTCCCTGTTGTTGAGCTGTTGAGTAAAAGCATCACACATTTTGTGAATAATATTTTCTGTTCACTCTCCAATATGTCAGTCCAGAGACAAGTATGGTCTCAAAATCCTCCTTTGTAAATGATCAGGCAGCCTTAGTCTTTTACCCTCCCCAAAACTGCAATTTGAGGATGCCACTAAAGCATCACAGGAGTAGTGTGGGACCAATGTTTGTGTGCTTTAAAAGGGATTTCTTGTTTATGTGGATAGCTCTGTGTTCTCAACTTTCCTCCAAAAACAGTCCCCCTGCGAAGGACACTGACCATTACATTACTGGAGGCATGTTCTGAGAGGTGGACCTCTCTCTGGGAAAACATGGACACTTCAACATTTATTCATGGCACACTACAAACACAAGAAACACACAGAAGTCCTTCCTGAATTAGTTTACTCCATTGCGATGCAGGTATACTCCGGTATAGCTGTGTTAAATGTCCTGCCTGCGCAACCTAGCAACATGGCACTTGTTCTCTTTGATTGCCCAGATGCAGTCTCATGAGATGTTCATAAATAGATAGTTCCAAAGGGCATGTGATTCCTGTGCTGTTCTGGTGCTAGGCAATGCAGCTCAAACACCTCAAGACAACTTTAGCTAGCTTCCCCATCTGCTCTCTGCTTATTTCAGTCTTAAGCACATCGTGACATTCTACACTCCAGTTCTGTTACCCAGCCTTGTGAAAAGTGAAGATTGCTGACATTTGGGTGGGAGACAGCTACCTCAGACAACAACCCTTATGCTCCTCATCTTAGCTTGACAAACCAAACAATTGTAACTGCATAATTCAAATGAGAGAATATGAGAATAAATTAAAAGGCTCGTGCAGGCTAAGCTGGTATGTAGATAAAATCATCAAAAATCTATCCCACATTGCAGCCTAATTAAAGAGGAAATTCTCCTCAGCCATGAGTGTTCCAGCGCTCCTACCAGAACCTACCAGAACCTACCAGAACCTGATGAGGGCTTATGTTGTCATTGTGCAGCTTTGTCCTGACTGAGGGCTAGTGGAGACAGGGACTGATAGGACTTGTGATTGGATAGCGACAACACAAATGAGCCGCAGGCTGCTGTGGAAATGTTCAATGTGTTTGTTTGTTGTCGTCAGAGTTTGGTAGGAATAGATTAAAGCGTGTGAGAGTGGAAATCATAATGAGCGCCGCTGCATTCGTCTGTTTCAACGATAATTGGTTTAGATAAAAAAGAAAATCCTTGACAAACTGAGGTAATTATGAGGAACAAAAAGTTATTTATGATTCAAACCCTTAATTGGTGTGACCTTTTTTATCCAAAGCTATTATCCCCAATCTTGCTGTTATTTTGGGTATTACGTTGACTCGTTTTGTTGAATTCATCTGAGTGTATACTGATCCCTGGGAAGTTAGAGGGAAGTTTTATAAGAGAGTATCAATGAGATGTGGCATTATTTCGGACAGTCTTGGATGGAGATCCTGCAGGCTGATCTAGGCGTAGAGCATAGGACACCACGGCACAGAGAAACCAAATAATCCGGGTTTATAGCATGAAATGCATCTCTGCGATGTTCATGGTCTCAGACGATGGAAGCACAGTTTTGGGGGGGGGGGTTATGGTTTGGGTAATGTGAGCAGACTGTTAGCCATAATGGAACTCTCACATTCACTATTCCCATCAGTAGGACGAGCTCCCTTTACATGTCTTTAGCACGCGACCATCCCCACTACTCAGGGAGGAGTAGTGAGGATGGGGGAGGAATAAAGTGAAAGTTGGTAGAAATGGATGGAAATAGAGATGGAGTGATAAAGAGAGGAGCCTTCAAGTGAGACAGTAATCTGGTTCATCTGTCAGGCTGCTCTCTGATGGGGGGGGTCTCCACACTGTCTTTCCCAATTAAACACTGCGGGAAAAGATACATCCAATGGCTAATTGTTTAACATGTAGCTGAACGGCTGTAGAGGAGCGAGCTGAACACAGATGGCAGTGTGGGGAGACTGACATGGAGGTCCCCCAGGAGACGGGCTCTCCATCTCACACTCCCTCAGATACTGTTTCCCGTCACATCGATGCAAAGAAAGGCATTAAAGAGAAGGGGACCAATGAGGAAGTAGTAGTTTTATGGTGTCAAGTTTGTCATAGACTGAAAATGTATGAAAGATCTATCATCATAAGTTGACAGTTATGACTCATGCAGAAAGAAAAATAGTTTTGGCAAGTGGAGGAAAAAGGACCATTGTGAATCTTTTCCTTTAGCGTAATGAAATACAACTCTCTCTCTCTGTCTTTCTTCTGTCATGTTGGCAGGTGCCTTTATATGTCGACCCCTCTCTCTTAGGCTGTATAAGATTCCCCTGGACAGGGACAAGCTGAAGGAGCCTACCTACCCTTGCACTGTGACAGGCTCCTTCCTATACCATATCAGGCATCACTAAGGTAAATTAACTTCAGATTGGCAGGACCTAGCAACTGTAATTTCTTTCACTTATGGGCTCTTTTACTTCTTATTTTCACCCCTCCTCCTATCATCCCCCCATCTCTCCATCCCAGCCAGAGCCAAGAGTGTCCATTTGGTTGTGTTTGCAGATGGCTCATGGCCGGCTGAACCAACAGGCAGCTTGATTAAAATGAAAGACCACGCTCCGTCCTGACCCTCTCCCACCGTTTCTGTTTGCTCTCTCCTTGGCTGAGGAGCCAGGGTGATACATGTCTACTCTGGGGAAGGGGGGTGATAAGAAGTTCACCAACACAGGTTTTCTTGTATTAATTGGCAATTTTAAAGAAAAAAAAGTTACACAATATGTTGTTGATCCCTGATAGACAGACAAACAGACAAAATAGCTAATTATGTTATGTTATGTGAAATAATTTATGAGGTGTAAATGAGTGTTCTCTCTCGTGTTGAAACTCCCTCCTGGGACACTAGGCTCCACTGGGCCTGAAAACCCACTGTTCACTGTGATCACAGTGTGACAATGGCACTGCATGGCACCCTGTGTGACATCCTAATCAGCACCTTTTCTATGGGGCAATTTAGGTGAACTGGCAGATGACAAGTCCCCCGCTAACACAATGTGTCATCATCAGGCATGGACCAAGTGAGACAAGAGAGAAATGTAATATCATGAGGGTTGAGTGATACAAACTGATAGAGGTGATATTGAGGGAGAGGGCGAGGGAGGAAAAGAGGATGACGTGTCGAGGTTGAAGTCTGATAGAGGTGATATTGAGGGAGAGAGTGAGGGAGGATAAGAGGATGACGTGTCGAGGTTGAAGTCTGATAGAGGTGATATTGAGGGAGAGAGCGAGGGAGGATAGGAGGATGACGTGTCGAGGTTGTAGTCTGATAGAGGTGATATTGAGGGAGAGAGCGAGGGAGGATAAGAGGATGACGTGTCGAGGTTGAAGTCTGATAGAGGTGATATTGAGGGAGAGAGCGAGGGAGGATAAGAGGATGACGTGTCGAGGTTGAAGTCTGATAGAGGTGATATTGAGGGAGAGAGCGAGGATGACATGTTGAGGTTGTAGTCTGTAAATGGTTAATGATGAAGACAGAGTCATTACCTGCTCATGTGTGTGTGGAATTGTGACTGTTTCCTGTCGGCAAGCTGTTACAACACCTGCCACTTGACTGTGTGTTTGTTTGAGGGAGCATATATGCATGGCATCGCAGTATTTAAGGTCATCCAGACAAGTGTTTGTCTGGTTTGCCATTTTTCATTTACCTTTTATGTTTGTGCACTTTGTATATGAATTGTGTTTGAAATAGGCTTCTCATTATATCCCATAAACTGTGTGCAGGTTTTCAATGAAATCCTCCATTATAATTGTGCTTACCTTGGGGTTGTCAAACGCAGATGGACTCCTTTCTATGCTTTTTAATCAAAGACAGCCTTTAGGAAAACAATGCCTCCCTCGTTCAACAAGGTGACGTTTCATTTATTTGTCAGCTCCACCCAAATCCCTCCCACTCACAGCATCCCTGCAAGGTCCATTTACCATTTAAAAATGCTTTCTGCTTTCCTTCTCGGTTGGGTCCATCCCTTGGTCTGACTGAGGAGTGGCGTGGCTTTGTTGCTGTATCAAGTATCAAAAATAAAAGTTAAAGTTAAAATTCCTTGTGTTAAGCAAACCATATGGCACTATTGTCTTGTGTTTTTAAATTTACGGAGAGCCGGGGGCACACAGACATAATTTACAAAAGAAGCATTTGTGTTTAGCAAAAATATCAATAGTAAATTAAAGTACAGATACCCCCCCACTACTTAAATAGTACTTTAAAGTATTTTTACTCAAGTACTTTACACCACTGGTAAAACTCATCTACACTGAGTGTACAAAACATTAAGAACTCTTTTCATGACAGACTGACCAGGTGAATCCAGGTGAAAGCTACGATCCCTTATTGATGTCACCTGTTAGATCCACTTCAATCACTGTAGAGGAATGGGAGGAGACAAGCTAAAGAAGGATTTTTAAACCTTGAGACAATTGAGACATGGATTGTGTGTGTATGTCATTCAGAGGGTGAATGGACATCCAGCCAACTTGACACAACTGTGGAGACAGCATGGGCCAGCATCCCTGCAGAATGCGTTCGACACCTTGTAGACCATGCCCCGATGAACTGAGGCCGTTCTGAGGGAAAAAGGGGGGTGCAACTCAATATTAGGAAGGTGTTCCTAATGTTTTGTACACTCTGTGTATATTTGAACGGTTGAATAGATAAACAGGCATCACTAGATTTAGAGAAAAAGATTTGCCCCAGATGCTATGGGTTTGTGAAAACTATAAAGCCCACTGTTTAACAGTCTCTATGTAGAACTACGGCATTATTCCTTTACTTATTCATTTGCCCTCATTCCCTAATTTCTTATCTCCAGTAAGCAGGAAGTAGTAGGCTAAATTGTGTTGTATTGCCTCTCACTAACTCGAACTACTTCCCTCAACATGCTCTCTCTTCTAACTCTCGTCTCTGTCTCTGTCTCTGTCTCTGTCTGTGTGTAATGTGTACGTGTTGAATTGAGAGTAAAGCCTTCACGGAGAGGATGGGAACAGACCCCATTATTGTGGCGTCAGGCTGTGTGAGGAGGACTGAGGAACAGGCAGAACCAAACTGTTCTCATGGGACTTGTAGTGTTGTCCTGAAAATGGCCTTCAACTGCCAACGTTAGTTTGAATGTTGATTATTCAGCGTCTGCCTTTGGACAAGGTGAATGGTGAATGCTACAGCTGTCAGTGTTTTCTGTGCACTTGTTTGGTTCTGTAACAAACAAAAAAACGATCTGGCTTCAGAGAGGGGGACGGTACGATTTGTGGGAATGGAAATCCACATTTCAAATGACCCTCGCTTTGGATGTAGCTGTCGTGTCACACTTAGTCAAAGAGAGATAAGGATGATCTGTTCTCTTTTCTCATTAATTTGTAATGCGCTAGTGATTTAATATCTTGCCTGGAGGCGTGCCTCAGTGGGGCACACCGCGTATTGTCTTAGAGTCGACTAGTATGCCCAGACCTTATGGAAGTTTAATACTTTCAGATGGTCCTTGTGTAGACAGTGTTTGTAGGTAGGCTGGAGGGCTGGACTGTGTTTTTGTGCGATGTTTCAAGCCCGTAGGGACTAACCCATATGCTCCTCATCTGTCATGCCCTTCTTTGTAGTCTAAGCTCTTATTATACATAACTCATATTTACTTCTCTTGTAAAACATTCATATCAATGCAAAACGACCTAGCCCTCTTTCATCAGAACAATTGGTGTAGTGGCACCATTGTAAAACGAACCGCTATGTGGGGAAAGCCAACTGGCATAGATGCCGTGGGAAACCAAGTGACAAGGCGGTGGGGGTATAACCAGAAAACAACATTGATGAGCTTCCAGTGATCAGCTGATGACTAATGTAGTGATTGGTCCATAGATTACTGCTTATCAAACACTTTAATGGCCTGTACATCATTGCGAACTGAAGCTGTTTTTGTGTCTGTGATTGGTGTGGTGTTGTGTGGGGAAAAGAGGCAGTGTCACCTTGTCAGTCTTGGGCATGCTGCCAAGCAGAATGCAGGGGGCTGGGGGGGAGGCAAGGGGGCCAGTAATTATCCACCCGCAAAGGCTGGGACATCTGCAGCAACACTAGACAAACAATCGTGTGTGTGTGTGTGTGTGTGTGTGTGTTTGGTTAAGCACAGGGTGACCCACTGGTCATGTAGAGTAGAAGAAGAGAGCATTCTCACAATGGTCTATCAAATCAGATTTGTGAATCACTAGTGACCTGACATCTTTAATTTTTCTGTATTTTTTCTATGAGTTGTGCATCATGGTCTTGGGTTAGACTAATAGGATGTTGGTCAGAGGGTTTTAATTTAGCCTGCCCCCTGCCTGTCATAAAAGGGCCATGATGTCCTTGATGGATCGTCGTTGTTCACACAAAGTGCATGGAGAGTTTGCTGTTTTACAACAATAGCTCATACAACCTTCCCATCAATATCATTCCCTGAACTCTTCTTATATAAAAATATATATACAGCAGTTATTTATGAACACTACTAATTATGATACATGTAAATGAATACATATCTAAAATGACAGTCTTATAATTGTATGTGCAGTACATTGACTTGGGTCTTGAGCAGTCTTTCTGATTCGGAAAGTTCCACTCTGCAGTATAGCTGCCCATAGAATGCAGCATGTGGACTGTTGCTTGAGGGGAAACCAGGATAGAGTGAGGAGAAGAAGGATGGAGTGAGAGAAGGGCCTCTCCTCTGTCAGGGTCACTGAACTCTAGTACTAATGAGGACCTGGAGGTGCCTGGCTCTTCTCTGGAGAGGCAGAGGGAAGCTCCCCAGATACACACTCAGGACCTGGGGACTCTGTGCCTCCCTGTCTCCTCCCTGGTCCAGCCCTCCAGAGGACAGTCAGTAGTGGAGATGCCAGGGCCTGTGAAATCTGCCCTGGTCCATTTATCCAGCTATCCAGGCCGCAAACCTTTTACACCCCTTCTCTCTGTATTCCCCTCAGATTCCCCTCCAAGTTAGATTATTACAAACCAGCAGACATCTAGTTTGACGATGAATTAGGTCATTCGGAAAGAGGGAGTGGGTGGGCTTGGGAGCACTAAATGGTTTCATCATGTGGGATTTTTTAATATGTAGAAGATTGAGTCTTCGCTCTTTGCTCTGCACTGCACAGCTGGCTGTAGGGCTGGGCGGTATGGCAAATAAATGATCACGATATCTATACATTTATTCATTCAACAACGATAATTATCACGATATTAATCAAATAATGTTTAAAGGGTGCATATCTGCTTCAGACTCAAGAATGCCTAAGGCCTGAACAAACCCCTAGGCAGGTAGCCTAGTGGTTAGAGTGTTGGGCCAGTAACCGAAAGGTTGCTCAATCGAATCCCCGAGCTGAGTAAAAATCCATCGTTCCACCCCTGAACAAGGCAGTTAACCCACTGTTCACCAATAGGCCGTCATTGTAAATAAGAAGTTGTTCTTACCTGACTTGCCTAGTTAAATAAAGGTTACATTAATATAATACAATGATGTAAGCTACCTATAAAATTATACTTTAAGGAAAATTGTTCCATGTTTGCGGCCAGGGAACACGTACCTGGGGTCAATTAAATTGATAAGCCTCTTGAAACCTTCCTTTTCGACTGCTAATTGGTAGCATGTCCTTAGCAATGCAATGCATAAGAGCATTGTGATGCCTTTGTCTTTTCGATTGTTTGCTCGTTGGGCATAAACACTGTGTTGACTCCCTGCTGTGTTGACTGCTTCGGGGTAAACATCCCTAGATTGGCTGGTGCTTGAGGGGCATTTATCAATAAACCGTGGCGCAAACTCAAACTTCCTGCCTGTTCCAAAGAGTGATTTTGGCTGGTGCGGATGTTGAAAAATCCCTGGTTTCTCGTATTACCAGAGTTCGTAGCCACCTGTCTGGCACAATTTGCACCGAACGTTGCTCATTTGCACCGAACGTTGCTCGGACTTCAAAAAGTCAAACCACTTCCAAATGACTAAAACAGTTGAACCCTTTTTTATCAATGATTTCTTCGTTGGAAGCTGCTCCTTCTCCATGGCTATCACTGCCACTGTTTTCGCCTACATCACTCATTTTTCGTGGTTAATAGTGGCGACTCCATCACTCGAGGTGCTAAGTGGTTTTTAGTGGGCGTGTACCTCTCCACGTGCATATTGTCACTTCTCGTCACGTTCCTGCTGCGTCAGAGGTGAAATGGACTGCTGTACCTAATTATTCTATATCGACGTTATGGAAAATGAATCTAAGCGTTTTCATATCGCTATTGAGGGAAGTAAATTGCCTCGATAATTATTGATATTGATTTATCGCCCAGCCCTAGCTGGATGACTGTGGTCATGTGGAGATATCACCATCATTTGGAGGGGGAATGGAGTAGTAGACCTATGTAACTCCTGGAGCGTAACTCAACCACTACGTAGCGCCTCTCTCATTGATCCCCTTCATATGACAACAGTAATGATATCTGGATCACCCTGCATGGCCAGACTGTTGGCTTTTCGAAAGATGAGGCCTGTTCTGTGTACTGAAGTACGGTGGGATTCCTCTGGGATGGAGGGAGGGTGAAAGAGGGAGGGAGAGACTCATGCACACGCACAGAGACATGAAGGGATGAGAAGGTGATAAATAGGAATTGGCTGTAGTGTGATGGCTGATTTGAATTTGCACCGAGGAAATGTGACTCCCAGCTAATGTTCTAGGAGTTAATTGAGAAGTAGAGGGGAGGGGGCTTATGGCGAGGCAGATTTAAGAAATGCTTGATGTTGTACGGTACTCTATGTCATCCTCAGAGTCAAGCATACAGCTTGATGCTCGACTACATGTCATCTTCAGAACAACATGGGATGCTTGACACCCGTGTCATTCGCTGGAGCTGGAGAAGATGAGGAAGGAAGACATGCCTGGGGAGGAGAGGAAAGAGCAATAGAGATATGGAGAGAGTGCTTGGAATGGAATGAATTCAATGAGATGACCTTTATGTTCTAGAACCACAGTGATACAGAGTCCTTCACATGGTAGCCTGACACTTGGTGTATACTACTTTAGACTTTAGTGAGGTACACCGAGATACACAAAGAAAAGATAGAAAGAAAGTTACGTTTTAGTTCAGCAGTGTGGAGAGGGAGAGGGAGAGGGAGAGAGGGAGAGAGGGAGAGAGAGAGAGGACTCCACTGCTATCCAGACTCCTCCACCACAGCTATCCATTCATGTCACCCCTTGAGAGAGATGTGGAGAGAGACTCATAACGTCACTTCATATCTTCCTCCGTTAAATCATCAGTCTCTTTGACCCTCATAATTAGCACACAAAGCAAAAGCAAGGGAAAGGCTCATTTCAATTGGTCCCTGTGAGCTTTTGGTTTCAGCCTGTAATAAGATAGTGCCTCATAGACAGTATTTTTCCTTTAACTGAAGAATAGCTCTGTCTAGTGTCAGGTAAAACATTCCGCATGACCAAAAGTATGTGGACACCTGATCGTCGAACATCTCATTCCATAATCAGAAATATGGAGTTGGTCCCCCTTTGCTGCTATAACAGCCTCCACTCTTCTGGGAAGGCTTTCCACGAGATGTTGGAACATTGCTGCGGGGACTTACTTCCATTCAGCCACAAAAGCATTAGTGATGTTGGGCACTGATTGTGGCCGATTACGCCTGGCTCGCAGTCAGAATTTCAATTCATCCCAAAGGTGTTTGATGGGGTTGAGGTCAGGGCTCTGTACAGGCCAGTCAAGTTCTTCCACACCAATCTCGACAAACCATTACTATATGGACCTCTACATAGACCGCACAAAGTTGGAATAACCGAATGGTCTAGAATGTCATTGCATGCTGTAGCGTTAAGATTTCCCTTCACTGGAACTATGAAAAACAGCCCCTGACCATTATTCTTCCTCCACCAAACTTTACAGTTGGCACTATGCATTCGGGCAGGTAGCGTTCTCCTGGCATCCGCTAAAGCCAGATTTGTCCGTCGGACTGCCAGTAGGTGAAGCGTGATTCATCACTCCAGAGAACGCGTTTCCACTGCTCCAGAGTCCAATTGGCATTGCGCATGTTGATCTTAGGCTTGTGTGCTCGGCCATACAAACCCATTTCATGAAGCTCCCAACGAACAGTTCTTGACGTTGCTTCCAGAGGCAGTTTGGAACTCGGTAGTGAGTGTTGCAACCGAGGACAGACGATTTTTACACGCTTTGCACTTAAACACTCAGCGGTCCCGTTCTGTGAGCTTGTGTGTCCTACCACTTCCTGGCTAAGCCGTTGTTGCTCCTAGGTGTTTCCACTTCACAGTAACATCACTTACAGTTGATTGGGGCAGCTCTAGTATGGAAGAAATGTGATGAACTGACTTGTAGGAAAGGTGGCATCTTATGACAGTGTCACGTTGAAAGTCACTTAGCTCTTCAGTGAGGCCATTCTACTGCCAATGTTTGTCGATGGCGATTGTGCTTGATTTTATACACCTGTCAGCAATAGCTGAATCCACTAATTTGAAGGGACGTTCATATACTTTTGTATATATAGTGTATATTTAATTGAGGCTACACATGGGGCACAGACATATGTTAGGATTAGGGAAACTTAAAGTTGTTTAGAGAGCACAGGTCACGATGGAGTTCTACTGCGTATCATTTTCTACATGTGGAAATAGACACTGTCAAAGCACGCACACATCAGCACACACACACACACACACACACACACACACACACACACACACACACACACACACACACACACCTACAGTAAAACAGGAAACAATGCTGGGGGAGAAGCAAAACAGGTTGGCAGGCAATTAAAGCAAATTATATGGCGATCAGTTCTTGTTTTTCTAATGGGCTAAATCTGTCCTGATTCTGGGCTACTGCGGTGGAAATGAGCCTTGTGGTTTAATGAGACCTCCCTGTCCACAACCCCTCTCCTCTCCTCCTCCTCCACTCTCTCCTCTCCTCCTCCTCCATTCCACCCATTCTCCCCCTTCACTCTCCCCTCTCATCCCCCCTCTCCTCCCCCTTCACTCTCCCCTCTCCCACCCCTCTACTCCCCCTTTCATCCCCCCGCTCCTCTCCTCCTGTCTCCTCTCCCCCTCTCGCCTACCCCTCTACTCCCCCTTTCATCCCCCTCTCCTCTCCTCCCCTCTCCTCTCCTCCCCTCTCCTCCCTCTCTACTCCCCCTTGCCTACCCCTCTACTCCCCCTCTCCTCCCCCTTCACTCTCCCCTCTCCTCCCTCTCTACTCCCCCTTTCATCCCCCTCACCTTTCCTCTCCTCTCCTCCCTCTCTCCCCCCTTGCCTACCCCTCTACTCCCCCTCTCCTCCCCCTTCACTCCCCTCTCCTCCCCTCTCTCACTCCCCCTTGCCTACCCCTCTACTCCCCCTCTCCTCCCCTCTCCTCCCTCTCTACTCCCGCTTCTGCTTCCCCTCCACTCCCCATCTCTGATTCAGAGGGGTTGGGTTAAATACAGAAGACACATTTCAGTTGAATACATTCAGTTGTTCAACTGACTAGATATCTCCTTTCTCTTCATTTTCTTCCCTTTCTCTTACTCCCCCTCCACTCCCTCCTCTCCCCCATTGGGACCTCAGCTATAACAGAACATTTGAGCTCAGCCTCCCTTTCACCCTCCACCTCAGGACCTCGTCCAGCCTTGTAAAATAATTGAATAGCTAGCAGCAAATCATCACTTGGCTGAGTCAAGCTCATTGGATGAACATGGATGCTGGGATGGTGCTGGCCCCGCTGCTGTGCTGGGATGAAGGGCATTGGGGAAGACACAGGGAGAGGATGAACTGGCTCACTGTGCGTGAAAGCTTGATATGGAATTGGCATTAGTCTATTCACAGCAACATGTGAGAGATTGTTTTCAACTGGTGAGTTGTGAATCAGAAGTATAGCCTTGAGCAAGTGGTATTGAAAAAGAGGAAGATGTATATTAACTGATTTCTTTGAGTTCAGTGAATGAGAGGATATAGTATAGGTCGAGTGTCTGAAATGACTACTTCATATTACTACTCTGCATGACTCCTGTCTGTGGTCCAGCGATCGAACAGAAAGTCGACCACAGTTAGGGAGACAGCTTGTTTACTTATTCATCAACATTTTCATTCTAGTGCCTGCAGGAATTTTACAGGAATGACAGATGTCCCAGGCGAGAGGAACATTTTTACAACAAGCTGACAAACAAAGGAAACAACCATCAGGCTTTGTATGTCTTTGTCTCAACCAAAGTGAAGCCACAGGTGTGTAACAAGAACAGATGCATTCTGGACACTTCCTGACTCCCACGGCCAAGCAACACTGTAAGGACAGATAGACCTGCTTATGTGAGCCCTTATCTTTATGTCTTGTGAAGGCGAGTCGTGGGCCGGGTGGTGAACTAAGAGCATTTGGGAAAGGAAGGAGAGAAGATAGAATAAATAAATATATAAATGGAGGAGAGGACCGCAAAGAGGAAATGTAACTCTAATGCAGCAAGAGTTGGAGAGGGAGGAGAGGATGGGAAAGCCATTAAGTCTTTCTGAGGGCCTGGGGTCCACTCAAGTTTTACACACCTACCCTCGGCTGCTGCACAGTCCCCTCCCTCCCTCCTCAGAGTGTGTTCCCAGTCCGTTCCATCTGAGCTCCCCTCCCTGCCCAGTACTGAGCAGACTTAAGGAAACGGTTCATTTAAATGTGCATAATTTGGAGGCCCACTCTCCGTCTCACAGTTCCCCTGTGGCGCATGAGAGAAATAGCCAGCAGAGAGAGAGAGAGAGAGACAGAGATAGACTGGACTGCCACACAGTGTGGTAGAAAGGCAGACAGAAAGCAGAGATTGACACAGAGTCGACAGGACATGAGAACAAGACACCAACAGCCATCCCACTGGTCACACCATCATATCAATGTGGAAATTTGAGTCATGTTAATCAATGTGATCTCATCCTTTATGTACCTACCCAATAAGACAGCCAGAAGTGTGTTGAATTCCCAATGTGTTATCATTGTGCTTTCAACCATCTACAAGCACAACCAAATCCCGATGGAAAAAACAATATCGGACGTTGGGTTTAGTTGTCGTCTAAATGTGCTATCACCGCGCGTTCAACCATTTAAAAACACAACAAAGTTCATATGTGAAAACAATGTCACATATTTTGTATTTATACAACACCTTCATGTGTTATCACTGTGCTTCATCTAATAGCACAACCAAATGACCTGGATTGTAGTTGAGACAACGTTAATTGTAAACGGTGCAAGTGATCAATGCTGTTCGAGAATCTGCTCAGATTATTATAGCAGTTGTTAAGAACCTCTGCATGTTTTTCTTTGAACATGCATGCTTTCTGTGATTACATAAGAAGTCATTTATACACTGAACACAAATAAAATATAAACACAACATGTAAAATGTTTGGTTCCATGTTTCATGAGCTGAAATAAAAGATCCCAGAAATGTTCCATACATACAAAAGCATATTTCTCTCAAATTTCGTGCACAAATGTGTTTACATCCCTGTTGGTGAGCGTTTCTCATTTGCCAAGATAATCCATCCACCTGACAGGTGTGGCATATCAAGAAGCTGATTAAACAGCATGATCATTACACAGGTACATCTTGGGGACAATGAAAGGCCACTCTAAAATGTGCATTTAGTTTTGTCACACAACACAATGCCATAGATGTCTCAAGTTTTGAGGGTGTGTGCAATTGGCATGCTGACTGCAGTTATGTCCACCAAAGCTTTGCCAGAGAATTTAATGTTCATTTATCTACCATTAGCCGCCTCCAACTTTGTTTTAGAGATTTTGGCAGTACATTCAACCAGTGTAACCACGCCGGCCCAGGACCTCCACATCTGGCTTCTTCACCTGCGTCTGAGACTCGTCAACCGGACAACTGATGAAACTGTGGATTTGCACAACCGAAGAATTTCTGCACAAACTGTCAGAAAGCTCTTCTGCATGCTTGTCGTCTTCACCAGGGTCTTGACCTGACTGACACACACACACACACACACACACACACACACACACACACACACACACACACACACACACACACACACACACTGTTTGCCTGTTTGTGTTTGTGAGTGTTTTCATAATGGCAGGATTTATAGAAAATCCATAATGATCCCTATTACAGACAGAAGTGTCACCACATAGAAAGGACTCTTCTGCAACTTTCTGTGAAAAACACTGCAAACAAGTACCCATAATTACTTGTATTTGGGCTTTGTCCATCAACCGATAGGCAAACAGCAGAGAGCTTTTAGCTTTGTACTCGGCTGCCTGAGATGCACTGTAGACAGAGCAGGAAGTCAACAGAGGACATTCCCAAGATCCAAATGAAGCTTTCATGACTCATCCAATTCATTAAAGTAATCAAACAATCAACAAAATTGTTCTAGTCAGATTCACCTCACTTGCGTCAATAGGTCCAGGAAACATCCCTTTTACAATCAGTAAACAACCTGACCTTGACGTCACGAGGGACGTCAGCCTGGCGTCACTGCGACCACTTTTGCCCGCTGGGTTGGGCTGTCCTTGCAGTATGTCTCTGACTCATGGCAGGCAGACAGGGACAGCAGTAGTGTTTTGGGTCAGTTGCTGCAGCACAATGATTAGGGTAAGGGACCCAGGGTAGGTAGTGTGCAGTAGATAGCTGTGAGAACTGAGGCATGGCTGCCCATTGTGTGAAATTAGGATTCATTACCTTAGTGTGATCCCAGCCCTGTAGAGTGGCCCCCGTCCTGCCCTCAGCCCTGAGAAAGAAACATGGCCGCTCACTCACTCTGTAATGATGATCGATACCCAGTGGATGATCTCAGAGCACTGTGTGGAGGATCTGGCCCAGCAGCCTAGGGCCACCGTTCACCCCTCTCTCTCTCTCTCCTTCCATACACAGAATATCTCTCCTCTCTCTCTCTCTCTCTCTCTCTCTCTCTCTCTCTCTCTCTCTCTCTCTCACACACTGTGTCTTCCTCTCTCTCCCTCTGTATGTTATTTCTCTCTCTCTCTCTCTCTCTCTCTCTCTCTCTCTCTCTCTCTCTCTCTCTCTCTCTCTCTCACTGTCTCTCTCTCTCTCTCTCTCTCTCTCTCTCTCTCACTGTCTCTTCCTACCTGCCAGGTAGCCTGACGCATTGAGCAGGTAACCGAAAGGTTTGCCTGATCGAATCCCCGAGCTGACAAGGTAAAAATCTGTCGTTCTGTCCCTGAGCAAGGCAGTTAACCCACTGTTCCCCAGGTGCCGATGTCGATTAAGACAGCCCCCCGCACCTCTCTGACTGAGAGGGGTTGGGTTAAATGCGGAAGACACATTTCAGTTGAATGCATTCAGTTGTACAACTGACTAGGTATCCTTCTTTGCCTTCTCTCTTCCTATGTATGTTCTTTGTCTCTTCAGCAGTGCCACGTGGCTCCCAAATAAATATGAACGCGTTTGAGATGACCTACCCCTCGAGTAGCCCAGGGCCAGTCTTTTTCTCTTGCATCATAAAAATGTACAGTACCAGTCAAAAGTTTAGACACACCTACTCATTTAAAGGTTTTTCTTTATTTGTACTATTTTCTATAGTCGAATAATAGTGAAGACATCAAAGCAAGGTAATAACACATAAGGCCTGATTCACTCAGTTTCCTTTGAACAGTTGAACTCTGGGAAGTATTTATTTGGGCTGCAATTTCTGAGGCTGGTAACTCAAACTCAAAATCCTCTGCAGCAGAGGTAACTCTGGGTCTTCCTTTCCTTTGCGGTCCTAATGAGAGCCAGTTTCAACATAGCACTTGATGGTTTTGCGACTGCACTGTTCTTGAAATTTGACTGACCATCCTGTCTTAAAGTAATGATGGACTGTTGTTTCTCTTTGCTTATTTGAGCTTTTCTTGCCACAATATGGACTTGGTCTTTTACCAAATAGGGCTATCTTCTGTATATCACCCCTACCTTGTCACAACACAGCTGATTGGCTCAAACAGATTAAGAAGGAAATAAATTCCACGAATTAACTTTTAACAAGGCACACCTGTTAATTAAAATGCATTCCAGGTGACTACCTCATGAAGCTGGTTGAGAGAATGCAAAGCTGTCATCAAAGCAAAGGGTGGCTACTTTGAAGAATCTCAAATACAATATATATTTTGATTTTTATAAAACTTTTTTGGTTACTGCATTATTCCGTATGTCTTGTTTCATAGTTTTGATGTCTTCACTATTATTCTACAATGTAGAAAATATTTAAAAAAAGAAAATCCCTTGAATTAGTAGGTGTGTCCAAACTTTTGACTGCAACTGTATGTGTGTGCGTACATGGTGTGGGTGTGTCACATTTTGCTGCGTCACTAATGTGTGGGTTGTGCAGCCGGTGTACAGTATTACACAGTATATACAACACTGGGAGTGTTTCACTTGCATATTGAATACTTCGAAAAAGATCAGGGTGGTTAATGACGAACTTATAACCAAATGTTAGTGACGGCAGTTGATTTGTTCATCCTTAATGGTTAGTTAGAGGAAGTCCATTTTTAACATAGCCCCATGCTAACACACAAACTACAGTCTTAATTAGCCACAGCAGATCATCTGGCCTTTAACAGTGGCACTGAGACTCTGCCAAACTTTGCCGACTGTCATGGCAACCGGTGACACTGACATTTTCAAGTGGCTGCGTCCATCCCCCCACACCCTCCCTGTCCCCTCCATCTCCCCACACCCTCCCTGTCTCCTCCATCCCCCCACACCCTCTTTGTTCCCTCATGCGTGTGCATGTGTGTCTTTGCACACTCCACTGAGCACAGTTTTCTCACCTGAGTTGCTGATTGTTTTCATGCTGTCTTTACGAGCAAGTGAGCGTGATCCAAATGACGGGTGTTATGATATAATGTACCTATAACATCCTCAGTGTTGACACTCATGCATGCATGTGTTGTGCATGTACAGTGAACGTATTCATTTGTCTGTATAATGTCACGAATATTACCGAAGGTGACTCCCCTTCTTGTTCGGGTGGCGCTCGGCGGTCGTCGTCACCGGTCTACTAGCTATCACCGATCCTTTGTTCTGTGTTCGTTTGGTTTTGTCTAATTGGTATCACCTGTTTCTTGTTTGGTTGTTAGGGTGGGGTTATTTAAGTTTGTTCAGGGCTTGTTCATCTGTTTTGTGTTAGAGTGTATTTTGTTTGCATTTTGGGTTTCGTGCTGTCCGTTAATATTTCTGTTCATTTGTTTTCCCACTTTTGTTCATGTTATTTTTCCTGGACATTAAAGCGTGTTTTTCCCCACATCCTTTTACTCTCTGCGCCTGACTCCACACCTCTTCACTCATTGCACGTTACATATAAGTGTCGATCCGAGTGTCTGAGTGCTAGTGAGTTTATGTGCTTCGGCCCTTTAATCGAAAATGAAAATAGAATGACAAAAGTGTGGCCGTGCAGCCTAATTTGGCAGATGGCTTTGGTTCTCAGCAGAACCATTCCTTAAGTGTTGGCGTGGGTGTGTATCCCACTTTGGAGACAAAGACTCCTTAAGCGTCCTCTCAATGAATCCAACTTAGGCTGTGAATGCTGCAGAGGGAGAGAGGGTTTGGAGGGGTGTGATAGCAGAGTTAGAGCCAGACAGGGAGGGCTCCCTAATCACCCATTTCTCAAGGCTCCTCTCCTCTCCTCTCCTCACCTCTCCTCTATTCTTATCTCCTCCTTCACCTTGTACTGGCTCATTGCCTCCTCTGCTTAGGGGAGCTCCTTCTCAGCCTCACTGAATCACTACGGTAACGAATTGAGCCTCTGAGATGTGTAGGTGTCAGCTGATTATTTGTTGTTCATTCTACCGCACGTCTTTTGTGTGTCAGTGAATAGGCCCTACTACACACCGACGACAGGGTCAGTCATTTGATTGTTTAGTTACCATTGTTTCATTGACAGCTAAGTGCAGGGAGGTATCTCCTAGAGCTGTGCGTGCTATACAGTAGTGAGGAGAGATCCCAGTGTTTAGCCTCTACCACTCCAGAAGGTTCCTGTGTGTGTTTACAGGGCTCTGTGCTCTGAACGTATGGCAGAGACTAGCTCTGATGCCAGACCCGCAACCCCCTCTCTGTGTTGGTGTGTGCCCATGTGTGTATGTGTAGGCCTCCTGGGGGTCCTCTCTCTCCTCGTCCTCCATGCTCCTGAAAAACATGCCTCATAAGTCATCCTGTATCATCCACGGGCCCTGGGCAATTGTTACCTGGAGCTTATGGACGACGTGTGAAAACTATGCAGAGAGGTACAGGGGGAGGAGTTTGTGTTTGTGTGTGTGTGCGTGCATGCACGTGTGTGTGGGGGGGGGAGGGCCTTCCGCTTCCCATGGAACATTTCAATTCAGACAATGTGCTTCCTAGGATGCATTGGCATCTAGCTCATTACCAGGGCTGATGAACTTCAAGTGACCTAAAATGGGTTTCAAATGTTTGCCCATAGAGTAGAATTTGTAGCATTTTTATTGAACAGTATAATGAGTCAAATATCCCTTACACAGCCTGGAGGTGTGTTGGGTCATTGTCCTGTTGAAAAACAAATGATAGTCCCACTCAGCGCAAACCAGCCATGCTGGTTAAGTGTGCCTTGAATTCTAAATAAATCACAGACAGCAAAGCCAGCAAAGCACCCCCACACCATCACACCTGATCCCCCATGCTTCACGATGGGAACCAGACACGTGGAGATCATCCATTCATCTACTCTGCGTCTCACAAAGACATATTGGTTGGAACCAAAAATCTCAAATTTGGACTCATCAGGCCAAAGGACAGATTTCCACCGATCTAATGTCCATTGCTCGTGTTTCTTGGCCCAAGCAAGTATCTTCTTCTTATTGATGTAGATTAGTAGGGTTTCTTTTGCAGCAATGTGACCATGAAGTCCTGATTCACACAGTCTCCTCTGAACAGCTGATGTTGAGACGCGTCTGTTACTTGAACTCTGTGAAGCATTTATTTGGGCTGCAATCTGAACTACAGTTAACTCTAATGAACTTATCCTCTGCAGCAGCATTAACTCTGGGTGTTCCTTTCCTGTGGCGGTCCTCATGAGAGCCAGTTTCATCATAGCGCTTTATGGTTTTTGCAACTGCACTTGAAGAAACTTTCAATGTTCCTAAAATGTTCCATATTGATGGACCTTAATGTCTTAAAGTAATGATGGACTGTTGTTTCTCTTTGCTTATTTGAGCTGTTCTTGACATAATATGTGACCCGATTCAGGAAACTAGGCGAATGATGCATGTCGCGACTTCACAGGAGAGACGTTTGAACGTAAAAAAATATGTTTTTTGTTGAAATGCGTTTTTTGGCAGAAATGCCTTCTCAAACATGTGAACTTGTTGGTTAAACCACAGAAAAAAACAGCAACCTTCTCACTAGCCATGATTGGCTGAGATAAGGAGTGGGCTGGACATGCCAAGAGAGGAGTTTGGATTGGTCTGCCAAATTGAAGGCTTCTGTTTATTTGAGCTCGTCAGTCTGTGTTGGTAATCCTATTGTAATCCTATTGAACGTGGCTTTTCTTTTTAATGTATTGTGTAGTGGAGCTGCATAAGTGTTGCTCTCCACTTTCTGGAGGATCAAGTTTTGAAATCAGTGGAATTAGAGTAAGGTAGCTAAAGAGATGGAGAAAACACCTGTCTCTGGATTACATCTTCAAACTAAGGGCAACCGATGTATGGCATCCTAACAGGGAGATGCGTCCATCATGCATGATGACGTATACAGGTAAGGTAGTCTAGCGTCAGCTAGCTACATTTTCAGATAATACACATTTCTAATTTTGACAGAAAGTAGTTACATTTGAAGCTAAAGTGTACGGTTAGCTAGCTATCTAACGTTAGCTGTCTGGCTCCCAAGCTGAAGTTATTATTTGTTTCCCAGAGCCGTTTGCTTTTCTAGATAGAGCCTAATGTTAGCTAACATTGGACCTGGTTGGTTTGCTCCCAGCACTGTGGCATTGTTGGCACTTTGTTCATTGTTGTTTAACGAGCTAATGGCTTGCTCGTTAGCTAACGTTACGTGACTTGTGTGTTTTTAAATGCTGTTTACCTAGCTAAGTTCATTATTTACCTAGCTAGCTATATGTCTTAAACTAAAGTGTACTGTTAGCTAGGTAGCTTATTAGTTTCCCAGAGCTGTTAGCTTTCCTAGTTATAGCCTAATGTTAGGCATTGTTGGCACTTTGTTCATTGTTGTTTAACTTGCTAACGTTAGCTGGCTGGCTCGTTAGCTACGTTACGTGACGTGTGTACAACGATAAATATGGTCGGTGTCAGTAAACGTCTGCAAAAAAGCATTATGAAATTGTTGCCAGCAGAGCTGGTTAGGCTGTTTTCATGTTATCCAGAGGTAAACAAATCATCAGCCAGAGCATCAAGTGTGCACTCCGAAAGTGAAACGAGATGAATGGGGCTAAAGCTTAAGAGGGTGTGAACGATGCTGAATGAGTGTAGACAAAGAACAGCTCTTCACTAGATACCAAAACATTCAAAGGTGATTTTCTCAAAAGTGAGTTAAGTCAAAACAGAATTACTTTCCCATTGTTCCTCAAATGCAGTGTATGATATACCATTTTGTAGCTCTGAGTTCTACTTTTATCCAATGTAAAAAAAAACACCATTTCACATTTTGCTACATAAGACTGAATCCAGGTGGTGAGTCACATATGGACTCGGTCTTTTACCAAATAGTGCTATCTTCTTTATACCACACCTACCTTGTCACAACACAACTGATTGGCTCAAATGCATTAAAACTTCTTAAGTCTAGGGTGCAGTATTCGGAAGTGCAGTTGACTGACGTGCCCAAAGTAAACTGCCTGTTACTCAGGCCCAGAAACTAGGATATGCATATAATTGGTAGTATTGAATAGAAAACACTCTGACGTTTCTAAAACTGTTAAAATAATGTCTGTGACTATAACAGAACTGATATGGCAGGCGAAAACCCGAGGAGAATCCATCCGGAATTGTTTTGTTGTTGAAAATGCTTGTCTATGGGAAATTCAAAGGAAATCCTCACAGATTGTAGTTCCTATGGCTTCCACTAGATGTTAACAGTCTTTAGAAATGATTTAGGCTTGTTTTTTGAAAAATTAGTTTGAATTTGTAGTTTTTCAAGGTCTCATTTGGACTGTAGTCTTGTGGCGCGCGTGGATGAGGGTGCGCAATTCGTTATTTATCTCCGGTATTGAACATACTATTCTCCATCTTAAAAACTTCTTGCGACTAGGGCGATATTTTAATTTTTGGATGAAAAACGTTCCCATTTTAAACAAGATATTTTGTCACGAAAAGATGCTCGACTATGCATATAATTGACAGCTTTGGATAGAAAACACTCTGACGTTTCCAAAACTGCAAATATATTGTCTGTGAGTGCAACAGAACTGATGTTGTAAAAATCCAATCAGGAAGTGCCGCCTTTTTTGAAACCGCCTCATGCCAATGACTCCTTATATGGCTGTGAATGAGCTACGAATGAGCTTACGTTTTCTACGTCTTCCCCAAGGTGTCTACAGCATTGTGACGTCTTTTTACGCATTTCTGTTGAAGAATAGCCGTAAGGGACCACATTTAGCAAGTGGTCACGTGGTGTCTCCCGCAGAAAATCTTGCGTAAAATACTGAGGTAGCCATTTTTCCAATCGCTTCTTATGAGAAACCAATTGCCTCGACAGATATATTATTGAATATATATGTTAAAAACACCTTGAGGATTGATTCTAGAGAACGTTTGCCATGTTTCTGTCGATATTATGGAGCTAATTTTGAAAAAAGTTTGGCGTTGTAGTGATAGCATTTTCCGTTCGATTTCTCAGCCAAGCATGATGAACAAACGGGAGCTATTTCGCCTACAAAAAGAATATTTTTGGAAAAAAGGAACATTTGCTATCTAACTGGGAGTCTCCTGAGTGAAAACATCTGAAGTTCTTCAAAGGTAAATTATTTAATTTGGTTGCTTTTCTTATTTTCGTGAAAATGTTGCCTGCTGCCAGCAGAGCCCAGCATAGCATTATGCCATGATAAACTTACACAAATGCTTGTCTAGCGTTGGCTGTAAAGCATATTTTGAAAATCTGAGATGACAGTGTGATTACCAAAAGGCTAAGCTTGTGTTTCAATATATTTCATTTGCGATTTTCATGAATAGGACAATTTTGTAGGGGTATTTATGTCCGTTGTGTTATGCTAATTCGTTTGAGGCTATGATTACGCTCCCGGATCCGGGATTGCTAGTCGCAAAAGGTTAAATTTGATAATTTCTTTACATATTAGGGTACCTGAGGTTAGATTAGAAACATTGTTTGACTTGTTTGGACGAAGTATATTGGTAACTTTTGGGATTGCTTTGTCTGCATGTTGAACGACTGGAACGGGTGGATTACTAAATCGAACGCGACAACTAAACTGACTTTTCTGGGATATAAAGAAGGCCTTTATCGAACAAAACAACCATTTGTTGTGTAGCTGGGAGCCTTGGGATTCCAAACAGAGGAAGATCTTCAAAGGTAAGTGATTTATTTTATCGCTATTTCTGACTTTTGTGACGCCTCTGCTGGTTTGGAAAATGTTTTTAATGATTTTGTATGCGGTGCGCTGTCCTCAGATAATCGCATGGTATCCTTTCGCCGTAAAGCCTTTTTGAAATCTGACAAAGGGGCTGGATTAACAAGAAGTTACGTTTTTAAATGGTGTATGACACTTGTATTTATATGAATGTTCAATATTACGATTTTTGTATTTTGAATTTGGCGCTCTGCAATTTCACCGTATGTTGTCGAGATGGGGTGCTAGCGTCCCACCTAGCCTTAATTAAGAAGGAAAGAAATTTCCCAAATGAACTTTTAACAAGGCGCACCTGTTAATTGAAATGCATTTCAGGTGACTACCTCATGAAGCTGATTGAGAGAATGCCAAGAGTGTGCAAAGCTGTCATCAAGGCAAAGGTTGGCTACTTTGAAGAATCTCAAATGTAAAATATATGTTGATTTGTTTAACACATTTTTGGTTACTACATGATTCCATATGTGTTATTTCATAGTTTTGATGGCTTCACTATTATTTTACAATGTAGAAAAAAGTACAAATAAAGAAAACCCCTTGAATTAGTAGTTGTGTCCAAACCTTTGACTGGCACTGTATATATAAATCAATGTCTTATGTCATCAAACTACACAAATCCTCAGTTTCAGGCAAACATTCTATGTTTTTGATAAAGGATCTGGAGAGGTACGATCCTTTTTGATTCATAATATAACCTTATACAGACGACATTCATATACAGTACTGTATATACGTTTCTATTATAGCTAATAATTCAGTTATTAAGGATTGGCCATTATTACATGATGTTTGAATGAGAACACTTAATTAAGGCCTAACATATGGCTAATAAGACATAATAATTTAGAGGCTAATATGTGTACCTTAAAATGAAGTGTTATCCTTCATAAACAGTATTTTTTTGTTCAAACGCCTCTAGCCAAGTGTGATTTTGTGTGAGTGTGTCTGTGTTCTATGAATAGACAGTGACATGTCTGTATGTATTCATCACAGATGTCTTTTCCTCCCCCGGTCCACCCTGGTCTGTTCATGACCACCCATGGCTCCATCCCTGGCTGTCCGCCTCTCAGCGCAGGTGGGCATGACTACTACTCACCACACACCCTACCATCAGATCAGGCAGGAGGAGAAAAAATAGGTATGTTTGAGGTAGTTATTTAAATTGTTTATTATTTTGCTACTAGGGCATATTAGGTAAACTATCTGTTTGCGTTTGTCAAAAAGGTAGGTGAACTCTATGCCTACATGTATGAGTGTACTGTAGGTCTTCATGTGTATACAGTATATTGAGTATATTGTGAGTGTAGGAGGTGTGGGGAGCATGTCTCCTATGGCTTCTTCCCTCCCTGACTCTGCTCATCTTTCCCTGTCGGATCCATTTCACTTGCAGTCTAACTAACACAAATTCATGCGTTGCAATTAAGTGCATGTGCTGCCGCCCACCCACGTCTGTGCTCAATCATGTCGTGTTCAGAGGAAAACAAGAGATCATCATGGGAGTTAAGGGACACTGGCCCTCAATGTTCCACTGTTTGAAATGGACTCTTTACAAATACCAATTTGTAATGGTGTGACAGATGCTACACCGTTTTCAGAAAGTTTTCACACCCTGTGACTTTTTCCACATTTTGTCGTGTGACAAAGTGGGATTAAAATTGATTTAATTGAAATTTTTTGTCACCGATCTATACAAAATACTCTGTGAAAGTGGAAGAAAAATTAGAACATTTGCGATAAAATGTATGGAAAATAAAAAAAATATCTTGATTAGATAAGTATTCAACCCCCTGAGTCAATACATGTTAGAGACACCTTTGGCAGTTATTACAGCTGTAAGTCTTTCTGGGTAAGTTTCTAAGAGCTTTCCACACCTGGATTGTGCAGCATTTTCCCATTATTCTTTTCAAAATTCTTTAAGCTCTGTCAAATTGGTTGTTGATCATTGCTTGACCACCATTTTCAGGTTTTGCCATCGATTTTTAAGTAGATTTAAGTCAAAACTGTAAATCGCCAAATTCACTGTCTTGGTAAGCAGGGGCGGCAGGTATCGTAGTGGTTAGAGCGTTGGACTAGTAACCGGAAGGTTACAAGATAAAATCCCGTAGCTGACAAGGTACAACTCTGTCGTTCTGCACCTGAACAAGGCAGTTAACCCACTGTTTCTAAGCCGTCATTGAAAATAAGAATTTGTTCTTATTATCTGACCTGCCTAGTTAAATAAAGGTTAAAAACAGCAACTCCAGTGTAGATTTGGCATTATGTTGTAGATTATTGTCCTGCTGAAAGGTTAATTCATTTCCCAGTTGTCACGACTTCAAAGTTGGTGCCTCTCCTTGTTTGGTGCGGCATTCGGAGGTCGACGTCACCGACTTTCTAGCCTCCACCGATCTACATTTCTTTTTCCATTTGTTTTGTCTTGATTGTACACACCTGGTTCCCATTACGTTTTTATTATTTCCCTATTTAACCCTCTGGAGCCATCATGGCTTTGTGCGTGTTTATTGTTGTCAGTTGTCCCGTTTATGTGATTCTGGATTTTCGTTCTCCTTGTTGGAAGATTATTTTTGAGCTAAAGTTACTATTATTACTCATCTCTGTTTCCTGTGCCTGACTCCGCCTTACCTACACCAGTGTTGATGGAAAGCAGACTAAAACAGGATTTCCTCTAGGATTTTGCCTGTGCTTAGCTCCATTCTGTTTATTTTTTTATCCTGAAAAACTCCCCTGTCCTTAACGATGATAAGTATACCCATAACACAATGCAGCCACCACTATGATTAAACATAAAAGTGTTCAGGTCAAAAAGTTTATATTCTTTGCCACATTTTTTGCAGTATTACTTTTGTGCATTGTTGCAAACAGGATGCATGTTTTGCAGCGGCGACCTGTCAGTAAGGGCAGGTGGGGCAGGGCCCCAAATTTTTTGCAACAAAAAAAATCATTAAAAAAAGGTATATGCACTACTGTTCAAACGTTTAGGGTCACTTAGAAATGTCCTTGTTTTTGAAAGAAAAGCAACTTTTTTGTCAATTTAAAATAACATCAAATAAATCAGAAATACAGTGAAGACATTAATGTTGTGAATGACTGTTGTAGCTGGAAACGGCTGATTTTTTAATGGAATATCTACATAGGCGTACAGAGGCCCATTATCAGCAACCACCACTCCTGTGTTCCAATGGCACGTTGTTTTAGCTAATCCAAGTTGATCATTTTAAAAGGCTAATTGATCATTAGAAAACCCTTTTGCAATTATGTTAGCACAGCTGAAAACTGATGTTCTGATTAAATTAGCAATAAAACTGTCCTTCAGGCTAGTTGAGTCTCTGGAGCATCAGCATTTGTGGGTTCGATTACAGGCTCAAAATCGCTAGAAACAAATAACTTTCTTCTTGAACTCATCAGTCTATTCTTGTTTTGAGTAATGAAGGCTATTCCATGCGAGAAATTGCCACCAAATTGAAGATCACGTACAATACTGTGTACTACTCCCTTCACAGAACAACACAAATAGTCTCTAACCAGAATAGAAAGAGGAGTGGGAGGCCCTGGTGCACAACTGAGCAAGAGGACAAGTACATTAGAGTGTCTAGTTTGAGAAACAGATGTCTCAACTGGCAGCTTCATTAAATAGTACCTGCAAAACACCAGTCTCAACGTCAACAGTGAAGAGGCGACTCCGGGATGCTGGCCACAAGCATTGCAACTGGGAAGTCAGACTGGGAAAATACGTTTTCATCTTGGAATTGTAAAACTATTTCTTTGATGACAAAATTTGCCAACCAAGGACCTCCGCGCACAACAAGGTGAGTCCAAAAATGTATTATATTCTGCTGCATAAATTATGTAATAAGCTAGGGAGATATGGTCAGCCTTATCAGCTGTGTTTTTTTTTAAAGGCAGTAAACGAGGCTGAATTAATTGTTTCGCTGCCAGACAAGGCTCCGCTGATAGCCAGGTGTAGCGGTGATAAGGAATCACTCCAATTTGCTGGAAAGAAAGCTCTGCTGTTGGGACAGCTTCGTGTAGGCCCTAACAGTTTGTGAGCACCACTTGTCGCCATTATAGTGCAATGAATTATTGTATTGTTTAGTCCTGTGTTGTGTATGGGCTTTCCTGGCATGCATCTAAAACAAAATTGGGTGGGGGGGGAGTTTGCTCTACCAAGATTTACATGCTAAAATCACCACTGATGTTTTGGAATATTTGTAATCTCTAAAGGCTTCCTTCTTTTCACTCTGTCGATTAGGTTAGGATTGTAGATTAACTACAATTTTATCTTTATTTAACTAGGCAATTCAGTTATGAACAAATGCTTATTTTCAATGACGACCTAGAAAGAGTGGGTTATTTTTTTACCTTGTCAGTTCAGCTCAATGTTGCTGATCCATCCTCCATTTTCTCTTATCACAGGCATTAAACCTCTGTAACTGTTTTAAAGTCACCTTTGGCCTCATTGTGAAATCCCTGAGTGGTTTCCTTCTCCTGCAACTGAGTTAGGAATGATGCCTGAGTTAGGAAGGACGCCTGTATTTTACTAGTGACTGGGTGTATTGATACACAATCCAAAGTGTAATTAACAACTTCACCATGCTCAAAGGGATAGTCAATGCCAGCTTTTTAGAAATTTTACCCATCTACTAATAGGTGCCCTTTTTTGCGAGGCATTGGAAAACCTCTCTGGTTCAGTCTGTGTGTTTGAATATCAGTGCTCGACTAAGGGACCTCAGAGATGTGTGGGGTACAGGATGAGGTAGTCTTTCAAAAAATCATGTTAACTATTTGTAACGGTTTTCTAGGTGTGAAGGAGAGTCGGACCAAAATGCAGCGTGTAGATTGCGATCCATGTTTAATGAACGAACGTAAAACACGAATCAATAACAAACACTACAAAACAAAGAACGTAATGAAAACCGAAACAGCCTATACTTGTGTAAACTAACACTGAGACAGGAACAACGACACATAGGACAATCACCCACGACAAACTCAAAGAATATGGCTGCCTAAATATGGTTCCCAATCAGAGACAACGATAAACACCTGCCTCTGATTGAGAACCACTCCAGACAGCCATAGACTTTGCTAGATAACCCCACTAGCTACAATCCCAATACATACACACCAACACCCCAAGACAAAACACACCACAATACAAAAACCCCATGCCACACCCTGGCCTGACCCAATACATGAAGAAAAACACAAAATACTTAGACCAGGGCGTGACAGAACCCCCCCCCCCTAAGGTGCGGACTCCCGAACGCACCACAAAACAATAGAGAGGGTCCGGGTGGGCGTCTGTCCATGGTGGCGGCTCCGGCGCGGGACGTGGAACCCACTCAGTCAATGTCTTAGTCCCCTCTCCTATCCCTGGATAGTCCACCCTCGCCGCCGACCATGGCCTAGTAGTCCTCACCCAGAACCCCACTGGACTGAGGAGCAGATCGGGACTGAAGGACAGCTCGGGACTGAGGCAGCTCGGGACTGAGGGGAAGCTCGGGAGTGAGAGAAAGCTCAGGAGTGAGAGGAAGCTCAGGCAGGTAGGTAGATCTACCAGATCCTGGCTGGCTGGTGGTTTCAGCAGATCCTGGCTGACTGTCAGATCCTGGCTGACTGTCAGATCTGGCGGATCCTGGCGGATCCTGGCCGACTGGCGGATCCTGGCCGACTGGCGGATCTGGAAGAGTCTGGCCGACTGGCGGATCTGGAAGAGTCTGGCCGACTGGCGGATCTGGAAGAGTCTGGCCGACTGGCGGATCTGGAAGAGTCTGGCCGACTGGCGGATCCTGGCAGACTGAAAGATCTGGCTGCTCCACGCTGACTGGCGGCTCTGGCTGCTCCACGCTGACTGGCGGCTCTGGCTGCTCCATGTAGGCTGACAGCTCTGGCAGCTCCTTGCAGACTGACAGCTCCGTGCAGACTGGCAGCTCCTTGCAGACTGGCAGCTCTGGCTGCTCCATGCAGGCTGGCAGCTCTGGCTGCTCCATGCAGGCTGGCAGCTCTGGCTGCTCCATGCAGGCTGGCAGCTCTGGCTGCTCCATGCCGGCTGGCAGCTCTGGCTGCTCCATGCCGGCTGGCAGCTCTGGCTGCTCCATGCCGGCTGGCAGCTCTGGCTGCTCCATGCCGGCTGGCAGCTCTGGCTGCTCCATGCCGGCTGGCAGCTCTGGCTGCTCCATGCAGGCTGGCAGCTCTATGCAGGCTGGCAGCTCTGGCTGCGCTGAACAGGCGGGAGACTCCAGCAGCGCTGTAGAGGAGAAAGGCTCCGGCAGCGCTGAACAGATGGGAGACTCCGGCAGCGCAGGAGAGGAGAAAGGCTCCGGCAGCGCTGGAGAGGTGATGCGCACTGTAGGCCTGATGCGTGGTGCTGGTACTGGTACTGGTGGTACTGAACCGAGAACACGCACAGGAAGCCTGGTGCGGGGAGCTGCTACCGGAGGGCTGGAGTGTGGAGGTGGCACAGGATGGGCTAGACCGTGAAGGCGTACTGGAGATCTTGAGAGCAGTGCTGGCACAGGACGTGCAAGGCTAGGGATGTGCACAGGAGGCCTGGTGCGTGAGGCTGGCACCAACTTCACCAGCCGACTAACACGCACCTCAGGACGAGTATGGAGCGCTAACCCAGGTGCCATCAAATCCCCAACACGTTCCGTCGGGCGAATTCCATGCAAAAAGTACCAACACAGCAACTCCCTCATTTCTCTCTCCTCCAATTTCCCCATTAACTCCTTCACAGTCTCGCTCACCTCCAACACCGGCTCTGGTTCTGGTCTCCTCCTTGGCTCCTCACGATAAACAGGGAGAGTTGGCTCAGGTCTGACTCCTGACTCTGCCACACTCTCCCTGAGCCCCCCCCCCAAGACATTTTTGGGGCTGACTCTCAGGCTTCCTTCCGAGTCGCCGTGCTGCCTCCTCATACCGGCGCCTCTCTGCTTTCGCCGCCTCCAGTTCTTCTTTGGGGCGGCGATATTCTCCAGGCTGAGCCCAGGGTCCTTCTCCGTTTAGGATTTCCTCCCATGTCCAGAAATCCTTATAGCGCATCTCCTCTTTGGGCTGCTCCTGCCTGTTGACACGCTGCTTGGTCCGTTGGTGGTGGGTGATTCTGTAACGGTTTTCTAGGTGTGAAGGAGAGTCGGACCAAAATGCAGCGTGTAGATTGCGATCCATGTTTAATGAACGAACGTAAAACACGAATCAATAACAAACACTACAAAACAAAGAACGCAACGAAAACCGAAACAGCCTATACTTGTGTAAACTAACACTGAGACAGGAACAACGACACATAGGACAATCACCCACGACAAACTCAAAGAATATGGCTGCCTAAATATGGTTCCCAATCAGAGACAACGATAAACACCTGCCTCTGATTGAGAACCACTCCAGACAGCCATAGACTTTGCTAGATAACCCCACTAGCTACAATCCCAATACATACACACCAACACCCCAAGACAAAACACACCACAATACAAAAACCCCATGCCACACCCTGGCCTGACCCAATACATGAAGATAAACACAAAATACTTAGACCATGGCGTGACACTATTATTGTACACAGTCCATGCAACAATTATATGAATTGTTCATTTTACTCCTGAACTTATTTCATGTTGCCATGACAAAAGGGTTGAATACTTATTGACTCAAGACATTTCAGCTTTTCTTTTTTTTAAAATTAATTTGTAAAAGTTTCGAAAAAACATTATGGGGTAATGTGTGTAGGCCAGTGACAAAACAAATCTAAATTGAATACATTTTTAATTCTGTATGTAACACAACAAAATGTTTTTTAAAAAGTCAAGGTGTGAATACTTTCTGTAGCCACTGTACCAAAGTCTATTCTATTATTTTCAGCTTCAAAGCTAAACAGATCTGAGAGAATGCTCTGTGTGTGTTGACATGTCTACCCAAACATTAGTGTGATCACAATATTAGGACAGATAGCTTGATCTCTGTTTAAAGTGTGTCCTTGTTTTTCTGATGGGCTTGTGCATAACACTAGGGGGAACTAAGCTTTGAAAGGTCACAGACACAATCCGCTTGCTGAAAGGGGAAAAAAAGGCATGTCGGATGTTTGTTTGTGTCTTTTCATGTCGATGCTCAGTAAGTTCTCTGGAGACATGGTGGTTGCTACATCATGTGAGATGACTGTAGTTTGTTCAGTCGGAAGGAGAAAAAAACTCTGCGATGCTGTACACCATGACCTTCTCTGATCTGCACTGTGTATCTCAGGCTGCAGCCATGAAGGAGCATTATGAAATGTGACGATGCATTTACCAAGAGGAAGGTGTCTGTAGGAAAAAAAAGGGATCGTTCGTGAAGAATAGGTCTGCAATATGAAGGTTAGAGTGGTATGGAGTTTGTTCAAGTAAAGTTGTGAAGTGATCGTGAACGCAGAGACAGAGAAATGGAACAACAAGGCAGGGTAGAAACCTTGACCCTGGAGTCTGCAACCTTCTAGCGCTCCGCTCTCTCTCTCTCTCTCTCTCTCTCACTCTCATGTATTCTCTCTTTCTTTCTCTCTCCTACTCTTTCTCTCTCTCTTTCTCACCCTCGTCCATTCTCTCTCTCTTCCTTTCTTTCTCCCTCCTACTCTCTCTCTCTCTCTCTCGCTTGCTCTCTCGCTTGTAAAGGGGACTGACTGGATAGTACACCTGTGTTGGCGGCCTCAGCCCATCCAAGGAAAACTGGAAAAGGCTTCTTCCTCGGCTGTGCCCTAAAGTGACAAAGGGAATCATGTACGGAGGCAGGAGCAGACAGAGTCGGGGTGACTAGGCGGCTGGGGACGGGGGGAGACTGTGGGGGACAGAGCCGTGCTGACTGGGCTGTGCTGTGTGGCTGTGGGTTGGGGGACTTTGGGAGTCTGGAGGGTGGGTTGGGGGACTTTGGGAGTCTGGAAGGTGGGTTGGGGGACTTTGGGAGTCTGGAGGGTGGGTTGGGGGACTTTGGGAGTCTGGAGGGTGGGTTGGGGGACTTTGGGAGTCTGGAGGGTGGGTTGGGGGACTTTGGGAGTCTGGAGGGTGGGTTGGGGGCTTGTGGATGCTTCCATAACAGCTGGGTGTTTCTCTGACCCTTGTGTTTGTCAGAACAAATGAAAGACTGGTACAGTTGAGAAAAAGGGAGAGAAGAGAAAAGAAAGAACCATAGAGGGTGAGTGTCCTGTAAGCAGGTTATATACAGAGAGGGAGGGAGCTGCACCACTGTTATTCTTAATTAGAAGCATGTATTTGTAGAGGCGGTGATGGCCTTCCCAAGAACCAGAGCAGACCAACATTTCTGCCTGCCAGTGTCATATCCCATTCCTTCCTGGTCTAAGGATGGTCCACCCCTCCCACTCTACTCCTAAAAGCAATCCACTTCCCTCTCTCTGTTCACCCAATCTATATTAGTCCCGCCATCCCTATCCTTCTGTCTAGTCCTTTCTTTATCTCTCTCCCTCCCATCCTCTCCGCCCTTTTCATGTCTTCCTCATCCCCCTCTGCCTTTTCTCTCTATCTCTCCATCATTCATTCTTCCTCTCTCCTCTACATTTGTCTCTGTCACAGCACCTTCTGCTCCTATTCTATCTCCTTCTCAGTCAATTCAATTCAAGGGGCTTTATTGGCATGGGAAACATATGTTAACATTGCCAAAGCAGGTGAGGTAGATAATATACAAAAGTGAAATAAACAATCAAAATCAACAGTAAGCATTTAACATACAGACGTTTCAAAAGAATAAAGACATTACAAATGTCATATTATGTATATATACAGTGTTGTAACGATGTACAAATGGTTCATGTACAAAGGGGAAAGTAAATAAGCATAAATATGGGTTGTATTTACAATGGTGTTTGTTCTTCACTGGTTGACCTTTTCTTGTGGCAACAGGTCACACATCTTGCTGCTGTGATGGCACACTGTGATATTTCACCCAGTAGATAAGGGAGTTTATCAACTTTGTGTTTGTTTTCCAATTCTTTGTGGATCTGTGTAATCTGAGGGAAATATGTGTCTCTAATACGGTTATATATTGGGCAGGAGGTCAGGAAGTGCAGCTCAGTTTCCACCTCATTTTGTGGGCAGTGTGCATATAGCCTGTCTTCTCTTGAGAGCCATGTCTGCCTACGGCGGCCTTTCTCAATAGCAGGGCTATGCTCACTGAGTCTGTACATAGTCAAAGCTTTCCTTAAGTTTGGGTCAGTCACAGTGGTCAGGTATTCTGTCACTGTGTACTCTCTGTTTATAGGGCCAAATAGCATTCTAGTTTGCTCTGTTTTTTTGTTAATTCTTTCCAATGTGTCAAGTAATTATCTTTTTGTTTTCTCATGATTTTGTTGGGTCTAATTGTGTTGCTGTCCTGGGGCTCTGTGGGGTGTGTTTGTGTTTGTGAACAGAGCCCCAGGACCAGCTTGAAGAGGGCACGACAAAGCCGATTCCCCCTCAGGAAACTAAAAGATTTGGCATGGGTCCTGAGATCCTCAAAAGTTTCTACAGCTGCAACATCGAGAGCATCCTGACTGGTTGCATCATTGCCTGGTACGGCAATTGCTCGGCTTCCGACCGTAAGGCACTTCAGAGTGTAGTGCGTACGGCCCAGTACATCACTGGTGCTAAGCTGCCAGCCAACCAGGACCTCTACACCAGGCGGTGTCAGAGGAAGGCCCTGAAAATTGTCAAAGACCCCAGTCACCCCAGTCATAGACTGTTCTCTCTACCACCGCGTGGCAAGAGGTAACAGAGTGCCAAGTCTAGGACAAAAAGGCTTCTCAACAGTTTTTACCCCCAAGCCATAAGACTCCTGAACAGGTAACCAAATGGTTACCCGGACTATTTGCATTGTGTTCCTCCCCCAACCCCTCTTTTACGCTGCTGTTACTCTCTGTTTATCTTATATGCATAGTCACTTTAACTATACATTCATGTACATACTACCTCAATTGTCCTGACCAACCTGTGCTCCCGCACATTGGCTAACCGGGCTATCTGCATTGTTTCACGGTGTCTGTATATAGCCGGTGTCTGTATATAGCCGGTGTCTGTATATAGCCGGTGTCTGTATATAGCCGGTGTATGTATATAGCCTTTCTACTCTTATTTTCAAATGTCTTTTTACTGTTGTTTTATTTCTTTACTTACCTACACACACACACACACACACACACACACACACACATACTTTTTTTTCTCCTCACTGTTGGTTAGAGCCTGTAAGTAAACATTTCACTGTATGGTCTACATCTGTTGTATTCGGCGCATGTGACAAATAATCTTTGATTTGATTTGCTTAGGGGACTCTTCTCCAGGTTCATCTCTCTGTAGGTGACGGCTTTGTCATGGAAGGTTTGGGAATCGCTTCCTTTTAGGTGGTTGTAGAATTGAACGGCTCTTTTCTGGATTTTGATCATTAGTGGGTATGGGACTAATTCTGCTCTGCTAGCATTATTTGTTGTTCTACATTGTACACAGGGGATATTTTAGCAGAATTCTGCACGTAGAGCCTCAATTTGGTGTTTGTCCCATTTTGTGAATTCTTGGTTGGTGAGCGGACCCAGACCTCACAACCATAAAGGGCAATGGGTTCTAGAACTGATTCAAGTATCTTTCGCCAGATCCTGATTGGTATGTTGAATTTGATGTTCCTTTTGATGGCGTAGAATGCCCTTCTTGCCTTGTCTCTCAGATCATTTACAGCTTTCTCTCCATCCTCTTCTTTCTCTCTCTCTCTCTCTCTCTCTCTTTCTCTCTCTCTCTCTCTGTCTCTCTGTCTCTCTGTCTCTCTCTCTGTCTCTCTCTCACTCTTTCTCCCCCTCTAGCCTTCTCCGGTGGATAAATGGTTCCGCTGTTGATGAGTATCTGTGAGTATAGGCTGAGATCTCAGACTGTTTTTATTATTTTCTTACCTTTTTCTTACCTTTATTTGACCTTTATTTGACCTTTACTGTGGTGTTCCTTCAGTCATTCGCTTTTTAAATGAGCATCATATTTAGTAGATTTATTCCACTGCTGCACTGGCAGACTTTGCTGGAGTCAGATGGACTTTATCTTGCAGCCCACCTTTTCAGATCCATAGCTTCTCCACAGGAGAGGAGAGGAGTGGAGGATATTGGGAGGAGTGCACCCTTCCTACCCTCCTTCTTGCCTCCCTGATACCTATCATCCCAAATCATCTCTGGTTAGACTGATATGAAGGAGAGAGAGAGGAGAAGGCATTTATAACAGGATCTGTTTTATGTTTGCTTAAACAGAAAATTGGTTATCTGGTGCTCGGTTGGAAGAGCATGGCGCTTGCAATGCCAAGATTGTGGGTTTGATTCACAGGGATCACCTATATGTTAAATGTATGCATGGATTATTATATACATTTTTGTAAAAGTTTAAACGATACTGAACAAAAATATGAATGCAACATGTAAAGTGTTGGTCCCATGATTCATGAGCTGAAATAAAAGATCCCAAAAATGTTCCATTCACACAAAAAGCTTATTTCTCTAAAATGTTGTGCACACATTTGTTTACATCCCTGTTAGTGAGCATTTCTCCTTTGACAAGATAATCCATCCGTCTGACAGGTGTGTCATATCAAGAAGCTAATTAAACAGCATGATCATTACACAGGTGCACCTTGTGCAGGAGACAAATACAACTCTACAATGTGCAGTTTTGTCACAGAACACAATGCTACAGATGTCTCAAGTTTTGAGGGAGTGTGCAATTGACTGCAGTAATGTCCACCAGAGCTGTTGCCAGATAATTGAATGTTAATTTCTCTACCATAAGCCGCCTCCATTGTTGTTTTAGAGAATTTGGCAGTACATCCAACCGGCCTCACAACCATGCTGTCTGCACTCTAAATAGTTCAACACAATAAGAGTATTTGGGGTAAAATAATTATCTTGAGACGAGTGACTCCAAAAATCCCATTTATTATTTAAATGTATTCAACAATTCAAAAAGATAAAATTAGATAGACAAACATAGCATAGATTTCATTTACAAGCTGTTTGTTCTTCTCATCATCTCTACAGAGGCTCCCCTCCCTACATAATGCAATCTCATTGTCTGCTGAGTAAAATATCTGTCATTGGCTGTAGCACAGAATAACAGAAAAACAACAATGTAGCAATGGCACGGCGCATGCTCTGATGCAAACACTCAAATACACCAACACACACAGTCACACACACACACACACACACACACACACACACACACACACACACACACACACACACACACACACACACACACACACACACACACAGTCACACACACAAACACACACAGTCACACACACACACACACACATGCACGCACACACTCCCACACACACTCCAACACACACAAACACTCCGGCACAAAACACAATGCTAAGAAGCCAAGTCCCTCACTCACCCAATCAACTTCATTCTAAAGCAAGCTGTCAGTCTGCCATGTTGAGTAAATATTACCATAATGCTTGTATGTATCAGTGAATATGCAGCTAATGACATCCAGTGAAGCCTCAGACACTGAAACCGAAAATCTGCCTCGCCATTAAAACTTCCCATCTCTCTCCCTCTCTCTCTTCTCTCTCTCTCTCTCTCTCTCTCTCTCTCTCTCTCCCTCCTTCTTGCTCTGCTTGATATTGTTTACTTCACCACCGCAGAGTGCTCGAGGACGAAGCTGAAGTAATGGACACTGTTGTTTTATGAAATAGGTTACCTCCGAATCGGAATATGTGGCTTCATTGAATGATTCTGGTGGTGAAGGATATCTACATAACTAGAACATCTAATATTCATTTGAGTCTATTCTCAACCCACTTTGGCCCTGTATAGACAAATTGGATAAGGGTATAGAGACGGGACAAGGGTCAAGGATAGAGACTCTAGATATGTTGGATGGGACGAGGGAAAATGTCATGTTTTATCTGTATAACTTGCATGAATAACATTCAGCCACAAACCAGGTCTGTGTTCCCACAGCTGACATCACACATAAACAAACACCATGTGATAGACAGGTGTAAAGTGCAAAAAATCATTATTAGAATCATCTTCAGAAACCATAATGGCACTTTTTCATTACCGTTTCTCAACTGAAGGCTTCGGAAATCACAATCAACATCTCACAAAACCGTTCTCTCAAAATCAAGTTTTTTTTTTAGGGATAAACAAGGGATAAACTTATTTTTAATATCCTCTTTTGTGTAAATATACGATGCAGTAGTATTTTTCACAAAAGTAAAATACTGATATTCTAAGGAAAAGCACACAACCACAAGATAGGACAATTTCAGTCAACAGAGTCCATATAGCCAACCGTTATGGAGAGAAGATGATGAGGCCGGATCCACTTGGCGTTAGTTGGTTTATTTTCCAGTTTGAGGAGGAGAAATATTCAGAAAGCGAGGAGCAACTGACAGGATAGAATTCTGATGAGGAGGGCACCTCTCTCTACCAAGCTTCACCCCCCCACTACTCCCTCCCCTATCATCGTGTTCTCCCTCCCTCCCTCACAGCACGGCAGACAGGCAGGAAGGCCGAGCTGAGCTTGGAGAACCTTGATTTGGGGCTGATGTGTTTTATAAACAGAGGTTGGTGTGACGATGGAGAGAACCAGGAAACTAGAAAGCATTCTGGCTTTTAACCCCCTCCTTCCCTCATTAGAACTCTTTCTCTCAATCTCTTACTTTCTTGTCTTCCGCTCTGTCTGGACGTGGCACCTGGGTGGGTTCAGTCGGCGTAGAGGATGAACCCAGAGAAGGTGCTGTATTTGTTGTTGTTACCGCCGTGAGCCTTGCCCCCGTCCAGCTTGATGTAGACCTCGTCCCCTGCGTCTAGGTGGAGGATGACGCTATTGGAGGCGTAGTCATAGTTCTGGTCAGCGTCCTGGGCGATGGCGCTGGCTCGCACCTGGAACAGAGAGGAGAGGAAAGAGAGGATGTGCTGGTTAGAGAAACGTACTGCACTCATTTGATAATCTGAAATGGAAGTCATTTCTGTTGCCATGCTTTGATTTTGCCTTGTTCACAAAAACAACAAGTGACGGGTCAGGAGCCTTCTGGCGCATCACACACCACAACATGATTTTAATTAGACTGTCATTGGTTCGTCATTGAACGTTCCGCCATGAATTGAAGGCAGTGGGCTGGGGTGTTGGGTCAGATGGTTGTTGTCTCTGCTCAAAGCAGGTGCTCAGTGTTCTCCACCTGAGTAGACATTCTAAGAAACCCAACAACGGGTCTCACTCTCCTCGTGACCTGGTTCTATTATACACTTAGAAATATAAAAGTACCAGCTAGAAGTTTAAAAGCTTTTACTGCAGTGGGCGAAATCAGGGTAGTCTTGGTAGTCTTGGTAGTCTTACATTTAAAGTTTGCATCCCAATATTACACATGATAGACGTCACAGAAGACTGAAATACAACAAAACCTTTTGATGTAGAAATAACGGATTTTCTGCAGTTTGTTTTCTATGTAATGTTTCTCAATTATGAGAAATATGAATAGCATTCCACCCATGAGGCCACTAGGTAGTTTGACTGCAGGAAAGGGCTACAGGGTAATTTGGTTGTCCCCATAGGAGAACCCTTTGTTGGTTCCAGGTAGAACCCATTTGGTTCCCCCTCTGTAGAAAGGGTTCTACATGGAACCCAACTTGCTTCTACCTGGAACCCTTTTTTTCTGAGTGTAGAGGGAACTACTGAGGAGTTACAGTGAAATACATCAAGGACACCCACCTCACATCAACTTATAAGAAAGTGAAAAATAAATCCTTATTCTTTAATGAATGAGAGAATACTGTGAAAGTAAGATATGGTGTACGTGTGATTTAATGAATACATTACTGTAACACTACCACAGCAATTGCATTTATGTTGGCCGTAGCCTATGTGGCGAGTATGGTATTGCCAGGCTGCTTGGCAGTCTGAGCGTTTTGGAGCTGGATCTCCCTGACCTCTGGTCCTGGCTAATTAAGCTTCCATCTGAAACGTTAACCACTCTCCTGGGAAAACAGCGTGGGCTGTAGTGAGATACGAGTGCCCTGACAGTAATAAGTGTGTGTGTGTGTGTGTGTGTGTGTGTGTGTGTGTGTGTGTGTGTGTGTGTGTGTGTGTGTGTGTGTGTGTGTGTGTGTGTGTGTGTGTGTGTGTGTGTGTGTGTGTGTGTGTGAGAGACATAAATAAATAGTTTTCAAAGCTAACCATTGACCATTCATGTAGAGTTTTACAAAAAAGAAACTGAAGTGCGGCAGTATTGCACTGCACTGAGACATCACCAGTACACAAGCACAGAAAGATAAGGGCCTAAATAAATAGCATCAGCACCATACATTTTGGAAGACCAAAGCATCTGAGATATACATTTAGTTGCCATAAACCCGGATATTGTCTGTAGCTAAGGATCTTTTATAATCTGCCCAATGAAGAACACAGCTGTCATAAACTCAATCAAACTACTCTTTTTCCCGTGCATTTCTTCTCTAAAAAGCTTCTGGATCTGAATCTAAAGTATGGGCAGGGTCCCAGATCTGGTGTGCCGCCCGGCAGCCTGGCTGAGCAGGTGGCAGGGATAAGATGGGACAATTAATTGGCCCGTTTAACCAGGGGCCACACACAATGGATTTATTGACACATCTGAGGGCCAAGGGGCTGGCACAGACCTCCTGCAACAACACACTGATGGGTTTAACCCTGTAGACCTGTCAGTGATTGTCTGTGTGCCAGGGTTAGGGGAGAGCGGGAGATCAGAGGGATGGGTGGAGGAGTAGAGAGAGACGGTGGGAGACTTGCTGTCTAATGAATCTATGTATTTCACTTCCCTCCCTCTACTACTGCTGTAATTATGAGGGTCCCGTGTGGCTCAGTTGGTAGAGCTTGGTGCTTGCAACGCCAGGGCTGTGGGTTTGATTCCCATGGGGACCAATACGGTATCTACTGAATGTTGTTCTGGATAAGAGTGTCAGATAAAATGTCTTTGTTTGTTTTATCTTTTCCAAGTCGTGAGAGCAGATCGTTAACTATATGCATTATGTCCTGTAATGTCAGTCTTTAAATGTTTTACTAGAAGGTAGCCTATATAAAGATAAATAATGAATTATTTGACATGACTGCCATTTTAATTGGAGAAACATAATATGCACGTTGTGAAAATGCAATGAAAGCTAATTCAATGGAAGCAAAGGGAACTCATGCCGAATACCTGTGATAGGTTGTGAGTCACTACAAGCAAGAGGCAGGGACATTGAAGCAGTCTATTCAAATTAAATCAAATAACAGCGTTTGAGTCAGTCCCTAGTCAGTGCGGAACAAAGTGTTTTGAGAGATACATGTATTGGTTTGACACACTGTGTTTAAAAACCTGTCTAAGCTACGCTATGGTGTGAGTGACAATGCATGATCAATAGATCACAAAATTGACTGAAAACGTCCCGTCATCACGAGCATAACGACATCCGTCAGAGAAAGTATTAATGAGTCCTCTAAAGGCTTTAAGAAATCAACCAATATGAAAAAAACATGGTCATATTTTTGTCCCCATTAAAGCTGGGAAAACTTTTGTCCAGTATTCCAAAGGAGGTCTATGAAAGTCTTTAGAAGCTGTGAAAGACTAGTACTGCGTGAGAGAGAAATGGAAAGCTTCTCAAAGGGCATGCGAAGAAGAGTTGAGAATACCTCAACTTCCTCAACTACCTCTGTAACGATTGTTGTCGGGAGAAGGAGAAGAGGACCAAAGTGCAGCGTGGTACGTATTTGTCATCCGTTTAATAAAGATGAATACTGGAACAAAAACGACAAACGAACAGTTCTGCAAGGTGCAACAAAAAACACTAAACAGAAAACAACTACCCACAAATCATAGTGGGAAAACAGGCTGCCTAAGTATGGTTCCCAATCAGAGAACAAGGATCGACAGCTGCCTCTGATTGGGAACCATACCAGGCCAAAAACAGAAATACAAAACCTAGAACAAAAACATGGAATGCCCACCCCCAACTCACCCCCTGACCAAACTAAAACAGAGACCTAAAAAAGGAACTAAGGTCAGGACGTGACAACCTCGTTACCCTGTCCATTGACTCGGTACTGGTACTCCTTGTATATAGCCTCCTTATTGTTATTTTATTGTGTTACTATTTCCTTTCTAACTCTACATAACTCTGAATGGGCTTGGGAGTAAGCATTTCACGGTAAAGTCTACACCTGTTATATTTGGCGCATGTGACCAATAAAATGTGATTGGATTTTTAGAAGAATGCCATCTGCAAGATCATTTTAAACATCGATAGGGCACACATCCACTGCTAACACCTCACGTGCCTGTCATCTCTTCTCTTTAGCAGGTCTTGTGACAGACGGAAAAGCTTAACTTCTTCACCGTGGAGACAATACGATAACACACTATTTCACATGGAGCAGCATTTTATCCACTGATATCAGTGCCTCATCGCTTTCATCACATTCAGGCATCTTGGAAGCCTTGCCAGTCCTTTGGAATCAGCCTACTTCTTTGACAGCTGGGTATGAAGCACCCTGCTGACCCTCAGACAGTCACGATAATGAGAATCTGAGAAATCTCACAGTGATTTCATGAAGCCTTCTCCTTAGTGTATCTCCCTCTTGTCTGTTCCACTCTTCTCACAACAGAGGAAGAAAGTAATTGTGGCTGTTGAGACACATCATGCCAGACGCCTTAGATTATCCTCAGCCAGAATAAGAGGAATGTTCAGTAACAGTTATCTGTAGCTAAGAAATTCCAGCTTGCATGGAGATCTTTGCCATATCTGAGAGTACTTTCAAGGTCAAGTACTCTGGGTAATGCTATGAAGGTCTATGCCAAACAGTTATGCTGAGGCCAGCCTTAAAGTTTTATTTATGGCACATTGTACTATACACATCTTTGAGTCTTTTTTTTTCATTGTTTACCTTCCTGATTAAATCTCGCAAGGCTCATATCGATGTGCAAACAAAGCCTCTATCCTGATCTGTAGCAGCAGTCGTCCAGTTTATATTAATATGAGATGATTCGCCCTGAGCACACAAAGTCAACACGCTCTTATTAGAAGGTTGCTGCTTTGTGCCGGATGGGGGAGGCGGACAGGGGCTTGGCTGGATCTGTCTATGGGGATTTTGATGAAACGTCTTCAAATATTTCTCTTATTGCCTTCAGATTGAACTCTGGGACCTCTGATGTCAGAGGTGTGTGATATGACTCGCTTCAACTCCTTCTGTTAGAAAGTAAAGGAAGTCAACTTGCCAAGGACTATCCTGAAGCTATTAGAAATCCGATGCATTTGTTCTCGGCAACGGTTGATCACAAAGAATCTGACCACGCTGTAGTCGTATTACATTATTGAGATTGAAGCTGTCATTCATTGCTCAATTCATTGTTCATTCTCTATGTCTTTCACTCAGTCGCTGTTGTACACAACGACAGAGAAGCCACATCATTCACCCTCACACTGTACTCGGAACAACTCACAAGCTGGAAGCGCAAGCCATAGGTTAGACTTTGGAATGCGAGAGAGAAAGAGAGTGAAAGAGAGGGAAAGAGAGGGAAAGAGAGGGAAAGAGAGAGAAAGAGAGGGAAAGAGAGGGAAAGAGAGGGAAAGAGAGAGAAGGGGGGAGTGAGCAAAAGAAGCAGCGAGATGGAAAGGGAGAACAAAACGGCAACTGGCAGAGCATGGCCTCAAAATAGAATACGACGTGGAACTTTTGACACAACAAATCAAAGCATAAGCGCCCAGGCCAGCCTAGCCTACCGCAGCGAATGCAAATGGCTCCAGAGTCGTCTGACGTTGTCTCGTCTCCCCCCAGCCGTAGCTGCTGAAGCATGTTAGCATCCGTCACATTGTCGCTGTGATGCCTCTGATTGAATAATGCTCTGCATGGTACTGGAACACTAGAGAGAGATGGGAGCTGAGGGCTGAGGCTGGGCTGCTTCAGCCTAATAGATAATGCCCCCCCCCCCCACAGACTCCACAGTGAATACCACTCCACTTGGCTCCTCTCGCATTCTGAAAACATTTGAATATGAATGTGGAGTTTATCAATAATGACAGCACTCGTACCTATAATAGGCCTCTGAGATGAAGGGACGACAGCTTTTTGCATATTCACTGTCCTCTGCTAAAGCTGATTAGTCCTACAGAGTTGGGAATCATGCTGAGTTGCGATGGCATTTTGCATTGTCCTATAGCTAACAGCTGAAATGTCTGGTGTTGTGTTGTTGTCTCTATTGCCAATACAAAAGATCCAAACAACCCATTGAAATATTGTACTGGAATAGTACCTTGTTGGCTAAGCTGTTTGCTGGTGTCAGTAACAGTCCCTTTCTTGGACACTCTTGGACACTGATCTGTTCTCTCCAGTTGGAGTGACAAGGACATGTCTGGATGGAGGACAGCTTCTGACGTTTCTCTGGCAGGGACTTGTTGACTCACCGTTAAGCTTCCATTCTTTAAACTTCGCTCGCCTCTTTCTAAATCCAAGTGTACCGCCACCTAATTGGGTTTGAACACCCAACCGTGAGCCGCATGCCTGATGGCAGCTTAGCCACCTTGTCACAACCCTGTCACATCTCCTAACCCACACCACCAACACACACTCACGCACACAAATCTCCCTAGTCAAAAGACCATTGCCCAACAGATTTTTGGTGTCAGATGTTGTTCTGAGCAAGGTTGTCATGGTGTCAAAAAACTTCCATTCCTCTTTTGTGTTATTGGTGTATTTGTGGTAGGAACCTGATTAAATACATGATGAGTTGTTGAGAGAAGGAGATGGTACGGGAGAGCCACCATCTGTCAAGGAGAAGGAGAGTAAGGCTTTGTGCATTAATCACCGCATCTGTTCTGTTTGTACCTTCGGGGCCTTTTTTCCTGGTAACGTGAATTCCTTTCTTCGCATGCACCTCTCCACAGTTTATACAATTGTTTATATAATGCCAAGTGTCCCTCCCACTGGGTGTCAAGTCAAATCAAAGCCTGTCATCATGGAAATGCATTATGCATTACAGTTCTGTGTCCTATCGGTTAGTAACAACAACCACTCGGGAGGATAATGACATGACAAAACACAGAGGCGATGGATGGGGCAACAGTGATAACGATGGGGCTGTAAAATCCTCTGGCTTGTTGTGATGCTGATGTATTGGCACAGACTTATCACTGGGAAAGGGGAGGAGGAGGAGAGGAGAAACAGAGAGAGGCAGAGGGGAAGCATCAACTCTGACCTGCGTGTGGCCCAGCCACCCTTGTCTGTTGGTGACTCACTCTTGTCAGTCAGATACTGTGAGAAATGCTCAACTTTCAGCACTGCTCAGTCTCAATCCCCACTCACTCCCTGCATCTTGGTACCACAGTGTTTTTAGGGTAGAATCTGGCGACACATTGAACCCTTGCACAACATAAGGCAAGTTTATTTTAGTCGCTATGAATTTTTTAAAAACAGTTATTGTTTGAAATGCACCACAAAGTATTGTGGGATATTGAGAGGAGCGTTTTGCAGTGTGAGAAACCTCCCTAACGAGGCACAGCTTAGGCAGAAAGTGCTAATAGTCTTGAAGGAGAGGCAGGTTCAGACGTTTTGCTGCCGAATGCATTTTTCATGAAGTGTCCTATTCATCATTTCTGGCTGGATGGATTGTTTATATCTCACTGTTGATATCTCCCATATTCATATTTAGAGGGGAGAGCCACCTTGTTAGGCACATGCAGTAACTTAGCCATCTGAGTGTGAGTCACTTTGGAGCCATTGACATGAGGGTTCCCTGTGCTGTGAGAGAGGGGGTTGGGGGTTATCAGAATGGATTGAATTGGGTGATGGCGAGATGTCAGGGCTTACAGAGAGATGTTTATATAAGGACAGGCCCATGGGTGCTTTCCCGTCCCCCGTATGTGCTCTCATTATAATGAAGGAGCCTTGTGAGTCAACACCAAATGTCATGCAGGAGTCAGTCATCTCCAGATGGAAACCCAGAGGCTATTTTAGACCATACGCTCCTGTGTTTCAAGGTATGGGGATGTTACAGAACTTATTCATAAACTATTCAATCGGAGATGACAGTGGAGATGAAGTCCTAGCGAGGTCTGGCCGCTGCTCTTCTATTTAGAGGGACAAGACCGCAGTGAGGCTGAAGAAGAGATGGCGTTGGAGAGAAGTAGTAGTATGGCGATTGTGTTTGCTTTCCGGTGGGAAACTTTTACGATAAGTGATAGATTTTCTTCCGTTGGTTGGCGATGACAGCCGGGTGTCATCTTGACATTTCCAATGTGTGTGGTATTTCTTAACAACATGGGCAAATCTTCATTTAATAGTCCTACCGCACCTAATTAGACCGCTTCTAATGTTCCACTCGGCAGAATGTCAAATCCGATGTCCAATTACACAGCAAATCAAGGCCAGAGGGCCGCCTCTGCTACCCCTCCAGCTGATTATAGAGTGGGGTCATAGACTACATGCCGGGTCTGTCAGAGTGGGAACGGGTTACACACACGCAGGCACATGCATGAATGCACGCACACAGACAGAAACACACGCACGCACATGATGGGATCGATACCAAGGGCCTAGGGCAGCTCGCTTTTCCCTACCCCAGACACCTCCGTCTACTCTAGACAGAGGCTCTCTGTTCCTGACGACATACAGAGATGAACAGCGGCCCCTCAGTCTCAGTGCTATAAAACCCAAACCTATCCCAAAGATACTAGCAACACATATTAGCAACTAATTTAGTTTATAAGTGTGTATATAAGTAGCTTATAAGGCCTTAATGAGGTCTTATTAGCCATATATTAGGCCTTAATGAAGTATTTTCTAATTCAAACATTATAAGTCATGTATTACTGGACAATCCTTAATAACATCATTATTAGCAATGATAAAGGCATATTAACATTTAATAAAGAGCAAGTAACACAAGAAACAGACTCTTAATAAGCTGTCTTAATGTTGAACTGGTAAGGGGATTGTACCTCAATCTGTGTCCCCTATTTTAACTATCCATAAATGACCTCATTGGACAGAAAGGGGCACAACTCCGTTCATATATGCCATACAGCAGATATATATGTCAATGTCGAGACTGTTCTGAAATAATAGATGCTACAAAGTAAATGAATGCAATGCATAATTGTGTATTTTAATACCAAACATTTTGTGAATTGAATCATTTGATAATTACGGGAAAAAGCAGATTTTTTTTCCCACCAAATTTTCAAACAGGTTTCATTAATCAAGACAGACACTAATATAACATGCCAGATTCGGATCCAGATGGTTCATGTTTGTTCAATTTGCTGTGTATAGATTGCCATGCTAAACACACTGCATGGGTCACACCTGGATACACAGCAATAGGCTAAACAGTCTTGTGTTGATGTGCACCAGAGCATCAGAAACCCCCAGAGACATGAAGAAGGAACCACTGAGATGCATGTTGATAAGTTGGGAAATGACACGCAGGTAACAGCTTTATTCACACAGTATTGTATTTCCAACAGCCCTCTAGGGGGAAATACAAAGACATTTTCTAAATGTTGCTTTGGATAATACTTTTTACACACATAATAGTGTTGGATCTGTGACATCCACTTGTATTGATTATATCTTCACTAATGCTGCAGAGCTTTGATGCAATGTTGTATCCGTTCCCATTGGCTGCAGTGACCATAACATTGTGGCAATAACAAAGCCAAAGTGCCCAAGGTTGGGCCTAAAGTAATTTAGATATGACATTTTTTATAATACATTTTTGTTCATTTATTTAGTATTTTTCACACCAAATACAAACATACAAATACGAACAACAACTTACAGACAACGACTACATCTCATCTGCCCAGACCCACATGCTCACACCCCCTTCCCTAGTGCCTGAATGATTGTTTGCCTTAAATTGCACCAATTTGTTCTCCTCGACCATTCTATTTCAATATTTCAATAATAAATCATTCGATTTTTCCATTATGTTAATTGACAGATTAATTTCCACGTTTTTTGTATCCGTTTTTTCAAGATGAGTGATGAGAATCGTCCAGCCCATTGGGTGTCTCAATACTTTTGACAGACAACTTTTTATCTCGCCCATAACTTATGGACTTTATAGCATTCCCAGAGATTATTGAGTCATTGTTAGTTTTACACTTAAGACATGACTCTGCCATTGTGCTGTAAAAAAAAAAATGTCTCTTCCATAATACATTCTATACGTTTGTTTATACCGGATTAAACATACATTGTCGTAAACTGTAATTTAGTTAGTTATGCTCCAACATTCCCTCCATCTTGTGCCAACATCAGTTATTTTTAAGTCTTGCTTCCAATAGTTTATATTTTCTTCTAAGAGAAGATTGTCAGTTGGATATGCTCTCTGCAAGGTTTTGCATATCTTACCTATCATATGAACATCCTTTTCTGACTAAAATAAGATTCCCTCAAGGTTGCTCTGATGGCCAAAAGATTTCATTTGAAAATCTACATTGTTCAGTCCAATATTGCTTTTTAATTCTATCATGGAAATAAATGTATTTCCTGTTACCAAGTAATTTACGGTTTCTATGCCTTTAGTTTTTAATGTGGAAGAATTTCTCAGTGAATTGTGAAAAGCTATCCAAGGATTGTTCAATAGGGTTGTGTTTTTAGGAATATTGGTTCATTTTCTTCCATATTGTTAAAGTGTTCTTACATAAAATATTGATGATCTTCAATATGCACCCATTGTTCCTCTTTAGTCCATTTAACTGTACTGTATGTAGCAAGTAAAAGCCTTGGGTAGCGAGTTAATACAACCCCCTCCTCAGACTAAGATGTAAAACTTTCCTTTTTATTCCACAAATTTTTTTTTTGCCCATATAAAGTTTATTATGACTAAGTATACTTTTTTTTAAAGAACGTCTTCAGTGGGGTAATTGGTATTACCAAAAATAAATACAAGAACTTTGGAATCCGTGTAATTTATAAGAGATCATACCAAATGTTTTCTCAGGTATCTCAGGACTCGGGTTTTTCAAGATGTGCATGAGGAAATGAATCCAGATCCAGCAATGGGAGTATTTGTAAAAGTATTCATGCCAATTGCTGACAAGCATGCACCTGTTCAGAAATGAACTGTGACAACTGTTAGAGCCCTCTGGCTTAACAAGGAATTTAAAAAGTGTACGGTTCAAATAAATTATGCAAAAGCGGTGGCAAACAAGTCAGGCTGCTCAGCTGATTGGTTGACATACTGTAAATTGAGAAATTTGGTGACTACAAAAAGAAGAAATTATATTACCAAACCAAGATAAATTACATAAAACGCAATGGAAAAATACTCTTGAGTATCTTAAATGATATCATGGCAAGAACTATTGTTGTGCATCAATAACCGCCAGGTATAGACAACCTTGATGGGACACTATTGAGAATGGTAGCAGACTGTATTGCAACCCCCATTTTCTTTATCTTGAACCAAAGCCTAAAGGAGTGTGTCTCCACAGGCATGGAAGGAAGCTAAAGTAATTCCACTGCCTAAAAACAGTAAATCACCCTTTTCTGGCTCTAACAGCCACCCAATCAGTTTGCTGCCTGTTCTTGGTAAACTGATGGGGAATATTGTGTTTGACCAAATACAATGAAATTCAACTTGTACTGTACTGACTCAGATGACAGATGATTGGTTAAAATAAATGGATAATAAATGATAGTTGGAGCTTTATTGTTAGATTTCAGTGCAGCCTTTGATGTTATTGATCATCATTTGTTATTGAAGAAACTCACTTGCTATGGCTTTATATCACTTGCCATCACATGGTTGGAGAGTTATTTATCCAATTGAACCCAGAGAGTGTTCTTCAATGGAAGCTTCTCTAACATCAGATATATAGAGTGTGGTGTCCCTCAGGACAGTTTCCTTGGGCCATTACTCTTCTCTATTTTTTCAAAATATTTGCTGCTGGTCTTATACAAAGCTAGAATGACTATGTCTGCAGATGATTCCATACTCAACATACTGTATCAGCACCCAAAGCCAGTGAGCTCACTGAAATTGTAAATAAGGAGTAACAGCATCAGAATGGGTGATTAGTAATAAACTGGTCTTAAATACATCTAAAACTAAAAGTATTGTATTTGGTTAAAAAAAAGACGTAAACCTCAACTGGAGTTGTGTATAAAGGTAGTGACCATTGAGCAGGTTGAGGAAGCTAAACTCCTAGATATAACATTAGATAGTCAATTATCATGGTCAAGTCATATTGACAAAGTTGTTGTGAAGATGGGGAGGGGTATGTCTGTTATTAACAACAATCAACTGTACTAGTTGTTCAGGCTCTGGTCATATCTTATCTTGATTACTGTCTGGTAATATGATCAAATGCAGCAAAGAAAGACCTAGAAAAGCTGCAGCTGGCACAAACAGAGCAGCGCAACTTGCCTGTAAAATATACTTTTCATGTTTTGCAACCAAATCAAACAGTTTGATGTAAAATGCTATAGAAGGGTCCAGACACCTTTCGTATGATTTCACATGTTTTTGAGAAACTTACCCCAAACACCAAATCACTTCCTCGTTCTTGTTGTGTATGGGGGCACAAAAAAACATGAACAAAGGTTAAAAAAAAAAAAAACGTCCTTTTACAAACGGCAACACTCAGTATAGTGATACAGTGTCACACCCTGACCTGAGAGATCATTTTTATGTATCTATTTTGGTTTGGTCAATGTGTGATTTGAGTGGGCATTCTATGTTCTATTTTCTATGTTTTTGTCTTTCTTTGTTTTGGCCGGGTATGGTTCTCAATCAGGGACATCGTTGTCTCTGATTGGGAATCATACTTAGGCAGCCTTCTTTCCCTGTTGTATTTGTGGGTAGTTTACTTTTGTTAGTGGCATTAAAGCCCTGTGAGCTTCACAGTTGTTTCTTCTTTGTTGTTTTGTTTGCAACATTTTTAATAAAAGGAAAATGTACGCTCACCACGCTGCACTTTGGTCCACTTCTTTCGACGGCCGTGACAGAACTACCCACCACCAAAGGACCAAGCAGCATGGCCAGGAGAGGCAGCCCCCCCAAAAAACCAAATTGGGGGAGGGGCACACGGGACGGTCGGCGGAGCCGAGGATGGAACCAGAGCCAGTCAGGGTGAAATTGGAGGGGAGCGAAGGGAGCGAAGCAGAGACAGTGAAGGAGTTGATGGGGAGATTGGAGGGGAGAGCTATGAGAGAGCTGCTGTGTTGGTGCATGAGGCACGATATTCGCCCTACGGAGCGTGTCCTCGGTTTGATGTCACCTCATTCCAGTCTTTAGTGGTTGAGGGTTGACGAGAGATGAACTGCTTCTCTTCTAGTTTTTATGAGAAATATTACCGTGATGAAAATTCCTGATTGTCTGCATAATCAAATAACATTCAGCTCAGACACCCATATGTACACCACAAGACATGTCACCAGGGGTCTCTTCACAGTCCCCAAGTCCAAAATGAATTCACTGCAAAGCACATTACTATACCGAGCCATGATCACATAGAAATCCCTTCCAACTCTAATTACTCAAGCAAATAACAAAATTACCTTAAAAAAATCTAATCTCATTGAATGGTGGGGACTGTGAGTGGACACACAAATGAAAACAAACAAACACGCACACAGAAACACACTTTGTTGCATTGTTTGTGTATCTTTGTGTTAAAAATGTGTGTGACTGTCCTATTCTATCAGTGAATAAGTGTTTTGTTACTTGTCATGTTCTGTGTCTTTTTGCGGATCCCCCGGAAGAGTAGCTGTTGTCTCTGCAAAAGCTAAAATGGGGATCCAAATAAACAAGTAAATAAACCAGTCTGTGAAGATGATCGCAGTACTTCACTCCACAGCACCGTGTGTTCAAGTGCGTTTTTGCTTTCTAAGCAAAACAATATTCCTGTAGTTAACCTCCAAGAGCCAAACTTTATGTCTCCAATAATAATCAAGACACATATTGATATTGAATTGTCAATAAAGGGATGGGCGTGAACTGTGCACTTCTGGGAGGTCACCTTGGATGGCTAGAATAGAGCAAGGAGATGTAGAGGTCAGTACACAGTGTGTGGGGGGGGCAGGTGTGTGTTTTTGCGTGTGCGCGTGCATGGTGGGAAGCAGGGAGCAGTAATTGTTGGGGAAGAGCCATATGCGCTGCTCGGAGGACGCTGGAGCTTATTAAAGAAGGAGACAGAGTGATTATTCACACAGGGCCCTCCTGAGAGAGTGACGCTCACGTCATTGCTTTTAATTAACTCTGAAACGGTTCTGCGGATTAATAAAAATATTAAGAAAGGAACCGAGGAGGAGCACAAACACATCCTGGATCTGGTTCAAGGTTCTAAACTACAATTAAACAGGCTCTTTGGCATGATATAACCTCCCTATTTTGTGTTTTTTTGTCTCCATTTGTAGTAGCGTGGCAATGGATTTGTCTTTACTGTCACTGCCTCGTCTCCCAGGGTATCTCCAACTCAGGGAATCGAGACTCTGACACATCCGTCTGAGAAGATTGGGATTGGTTGGAGATAGTTGTCAAGCGAGTAAAAGAATGTCAGAAATAAGAAGCCAGGGAGAGAGGAGAGGAGTGGAGAGGGAACTTGGAGAGCAGATGAAGTGCACCGGGCTGAAAATAGAATCGCATTTGCCTGCTTACCAAGAGCAGCTAACTCTTTGGTGTAGCTTGAAATGTGTCAAGGTGCTGGGGACAATGTTGACACTCTCCTAATGCAACCCACAGAACCAAAAGAGGGAGAGGGAAGAAGGAGAGGGAGATTTTTAAAAAAAACAGCAAGGCGTGGAGATACAGGGTGCAGAACAACTGCAGTGCTCGGGCCTGAGAACCTGCAGTTTCATGATGCACCAAGGCCAAAGGATGATAAAATACTGTCATTGTCTGCTATTCCCAGTCCTCCCCAGCCTCCTAGTCCCTACACAGCTTCTCTCGGCCTTAAATGAGCAGAGGAATGCTCCGGCCCAGACAGCACTGCTCTACGACCATCAGCCTTCCTGTGGCCACTTCATCAATGACACAGCACGAGTTACCCCACATTTATAACCATTCACAGTAACTTACACAGACAGACACACTGGGGTCTCACCTCCACACCAGACCCGCAGACAAACCCACAGACAGACCCACAAACAGACGCGCACACAGACCCACAGACAGACCCACAGGCTCACACAAGGAAAAACCTTTCTAGCAAGATTCTCTGGCTATAGTGAGTGTAAGCTACATCCCCTTCTAAGCTATTCAGAGAGAGAGAGAGAGAGAGAGAGAGAGAGAGAGAGAGAGAGAGAGAGAAATGTTTCATTAGCCAGGCAGTTACCACTTCATAAACATTACCCCAGTCTCTGGAGATGTCTGTTGCCTGTGTCTAACGTAAGTGCTTCCCCTCCCCTTAGGAACACAATGAAGCGGGAACAGAAGGTGCTTTATAGGAACATATGTTCGCCTATTATGTATCAACACTTTTACACCCCCATAAACATTATGGTGGAGTGAGACATTATATAGAGAGGAGAGGCCCTTCATGGAGACGCCACCTCCTCTCTCCTTGGGTTTGCTGGGTGAGAGGTTTGTCAGCTTGGATCGGTCAAAGGAGTTGAACTCAGGGAGCCATAGTGAGACTTGGAAAGTGACTGCAAAGAGCTGTGTCAGTAGCAAGCAAACTGTCACTTTTCTTGGTCTCTTTGATTTCTTGCCCGCCATGCTTATCATGTCGACACTCTAACACGGCAGAAATGGATTTCACTTAATTCATCACTTCTTATTCCAGTCCAGTTCAGTGATCTTATCACATTTCAATTCATATATCACCAGCACACCAAAACACAATTTTGGATGAAAATAGAAAGTAGCCTAGTCTATAAAAAGTATTGCACAAAATGTACAGTACATCAAATAGATTGTTACTGACATTTACCCCGACCTTTATGTTGAACCCCTCACATGCATTATCTTCCTACAATGTTACATTAGTATTCCATGGCTGAAGCCTCCAGGTGCCTCAGGGGTGATATGTCAAAAGCAGCCGCGGAAAATAGGCCTTCCCCACGAGGACACACTCTCAGTATCTGTCCAACAGACACAAGATCAGAAACACCACACTGAACCGCCAACAGATATGCCTCTGAAATGGTATTTATCTTTCTGAAATATTGCCCATCTCCAGAAGGGCCCGTTGCTCTGGTAACAGTGCCTTCATATCACAATGTTAGTGGATGATGGAGAGCTCTGACCTCACTGGTCACAGAGACCAGACCCAGCACTCTTTACAATTACACACTGAGTGTACAAAACATTATGGACACCTTGCTAATATAGAATCATTTGCCCTCAGAACAGCCTCAGAGTGATGCTGGCCCATGTTGACTCCAGTGCTTCCCAATGCTTTCCACAGTTGTGTCAAGTTGGCTGGATGTCCTTTGGGTGGAAGACCGTTCCTGATACACATGGGAAACTGTTGAGCGTGAAAAACCCAGCAGCGTTGCAGTTCTTGACACAAACCGGTGTGCCTGGCACCTACTACCATGCCCTGTTCAAAGGCACTTCAATAACGCCACTTTAAATAATGTGTACATATTTTGTATTACTCATCTCACATGTACATACTGTTTTTTTATACCCTGTATTGCATCTTGCTGATGCCGCTCTGTCATTGCTCATCCATATATTTATATGTATATATTCTTACTCCATTCCTTTACTTAGATTTGTGTATATTAGGTAGTTGAGGTTGAGGAATTGTTAGATTACATTTTAAATATTGCTGCACTGTCAGGAACTAGAGGCACAAACATTTCGCTACACTGGCAATAACATCTGTTAAACATGTGTATGTGACCAATAAAATTTGATTTGATTTAATACTTTATCTTTCCAATTCACCCTCTGAGTGGCACACATACACAAGCCGTGTTTCAACTGTCTCAAGGCCTAAAAATCCTTCTTTAACCCGTCTCCTCCACCCCACCTACACTGGTTGAAGTGGATTTAACAAGTAACTTCAAGGGATCATATCTTTCATCTGGATTCACCTGGTCAGTCTTTGTTGTGGAAAGAGCAGTTGTTCTTAATGATTTGTACACTCAGTGTGTCTGTGTCCTTTCTTTCCATTTCAGTCATATTTTCTCTGTAATTGTAAAAGTGAGCAATGGCCAATTCAAGTGGTTGGACAATAGAATTAACCAATTAAAACAACCCCTCTGTGACCATGGGATGGATATTTCTCTATATGAAGAGCATTGCACAACAAATGAAGACTTGATCAACATATCTGTCTCCTATCCTATATTTGACAACAATACGTTTTACATTAGATGAATAACGCTGCCAGACATACCCTAAGGCCTACGTAGATTTCAATTGAGATTGTGTTTTATAGTTGCTAGGAATCTATATGCCTTTATGAAAGAAAGTGTTCCCTATTTCTTTTCTTTTTTTAAGAATGGGGATGTTCTCTCTCTGACCTATACTGACAACAGTTGATTCTTTGGAGATCCCCATCTAAATGTAACATATAGCTGCAAGTCCACATGAGTCTTGAGTCGAAGGCAGGAGTTGCCTGCGCATGAATCGGATTGCAACCGACTGTGAATTGTGAAATAATCAATTATATTATGTGTACAAGTGTTAGGCAAAACACCCGTTAAAGCATAAAATATGACAGGGAAGCATGTGCTCAACAGAAATGGCATGATGTTGTGTTGAGCTCAACCCCCAAAACCCTAACCTCTGCGTTAGCAATAGGCCTACAAGGTAACCTTACAGAATAAGTCTACTTTAAACATGTTGAAACTGGCCAACTAAGACAGGTTGTATTCAGTCATGATGACAAATACATTTACAGTACAGTACAGTGAACTACATATTAACGTTTAATTCCATTATAAAATATCATGTAAACCTTAAGTGGTGTATCTCACTGATCATCCCTAAAGCCAACACCTCATTCGGCCGCCTTTCGTTCCAGTACTCTGCTGCCTGTGACTGGAACGAATTGCAAAAATCGCTGAAGTTGGAGACTTTTATCTCCCTCACCAACTTCAAACATCAGCTATCTGAGCAGCTAACCGATCGCTGCTGCTGTACATAGTCTATTGGTAAATAGCCCACCCATTTTCACCTACCTCATCCCCATACTGTTTTTATTTATTTACTTGCTCTTTTGCACACCAATATCTCTACCTGTACATGACCATCTGATCATTTATCACTCCAGTGTTAATCTGCAAAATTGTAATTATTCGCCTACCTCCTCATGCCTTTTGCACACATTGTATATAGACTCCCCCCTTTGTTTTCTACTGTGTTATTGACTTGTTAATTGTTTATTCCATGTGTAACTCTGTGTTGTCTGCTCACACTGCTATGCTTTATCTTGGCCAGGTCGCAGTTGCAAATGAGAACTTGTTCTCAACTGGCCTACCTGGTTAAATAAAGGTGAAATAAAAAAAATAAAAAATAAATAAAAGTGCTGTAATATCAGGGTAATAAGTCAAACAGATATACCTTGGGTTTATAATCGAATGTTCTGCAGAAACACCGGGAGCAAAAGTTTAGACCTAGAAAAATAAATAAACGTAGCCTAATTAACATTAAACAAAGTAACTCAAAAGTCTAATTAACAAAGCAATATGTTGGAGACCATGCTGCTAGGGCATTGAAAAACATTGCATGGGGCTTAATGAAAGATAATTGTGAGGATTTTAATTATACACTATAGGCTAATGGAGCTGTAATATGTCATGTAAAAGAGTGATGTGACCTTTACCCTATAGGCAAGTGGTCATGAACAAATAATAAGAGGATATTCAATCACAAAATGTTTGATGCGCGCTGAAGCTGTAGTATAATTTATGATTGCCTCGATGCATATTGCAAATGACTTGACGGTAAAAAAAATATATATATATATATTTCTCTTTCTCTTATACTCTCCTGCGCTTTAGACGTTGCCGCCTGTGCTGGACGCGAGAGGTCTCGCGTCGCACACACTCGAGGTACCTGAGAGCACCCCCAGGGCGCAATAAATCTCCAGACCCGTCAAGTGATGCGTAAAAAAAAAAAAAAAAGAAAACATCATGCAAATTATATTTATTTCAAGCGGATGTCACGCAAATATTCCCTTGTTTTATCAACCATATACAACCGAAATAATAAGCAATACTTACATTTCCCAGTCTGTGCACACTGTGACGGATAAGTAGACTAATTGTCATCCTCTTGTTTTACGCACGAGACGTTCGGATAATTGCGGTCTTGTTGAGTCTCTCCAGGAGTACAACGTTAGATTACATGTAATTAAATATGTGAACTCGACAGTTAAATGTAGCACAATGTAATTTGTGTCTGAACGCGTCACTTGCTGACTTGCTGCAGTTCACAGATGTATCGAGCACAGAGAAGCAGACCGTTCTTGGTTCACAATTCAACTTTTCGCAATAATAATGATAGCCACTGTCTGGGAATTTTTTTTAATTCTTAAAAAATCTGCGGGTGACTAAAAGCTGTATCTTCTATAGTGCGCTTTCACACCACTCCTGTGGCTCCACTTATTTAATGTACTTTCCCTGTCTAATCAATTTAGTTTACACAAGCATCAATGCGAAAGTAATACGATCCGAAATTACTGGTTAATATCTTATTTCTGAAAAGATAAATTATTTATTACAATTGCGTAAAGATCTGAGTCAATTATTAAATAGCGCTAGTCCTAACTGACAAATAGAGATGCTTCCATAAATCAGGCACATACACTTTTTTCACCTTATTTTACATTCCAAGTTAAATAAACAATTACACCAGTATTATATGGCAAACTTATCAATTTTGAAACAAGTAGAAAGTGACATGGACTTCGGGGGTAACTGTCTGTCCTTTGATTTGAGGGATGCGGGCAATGTCAGTGTGTATTTGTGTAATGAGGGGACGCGCGCCAGATTACACATCATTCTCTCTGGGCGCGTTTGGTGCCACAGCTGTGTGACCGTCATCTGCTCGCTCAGGGGGGGTCTTGGGAGCGCACGACAGATGCTTCCGCTACCCACCAGCCTTCCATTTCCTCGGGAAATAGAGCCTCTGTATTATAACGCAGTTTCAGGGCAATTTGATTGTGAAGCTCCGATTAAATTTCCACCAACCAAGTTACCACAGTGACATCAGGTGACACCCAGCGATAGAAAGAGAGAGGGGGAGGGAGAGAGAGCACAACAGAGTAGCAAGGCATAAGGTGACATATCTGTAGTTTAGAAGGAACCCGAGTCTGTAGCAGAGAAACCATTGGAGTGCTAATTAAAAAGAGCAGTAAGCAGTGAGTGGTACAATGTGTAAGATCCCTCTATGCTGAGTGACTGAGCAGTATAAGACTTGGACAAGTGAAACTTGGAGAAGCGAATTAACTCACCTGTTCGTTTTTGCAGAGGTCTGCCCACATACTGGTCCCATCCCCACCTCTCATCAGCACATGGTAGATGAAGAAGTAGGTGCCAGGGATGCTGCAGATGAACTTGCCTGAGATGCCGTCGTAGTTGTTTCCCAAGTTGGTGACCACGTCGTCAAACTTGAGGATCTCATAGCCTTCATGGGGGTTCTTAAGCCCTGCGTAAAAGGCCACCCGGGGCACTGTGCTGTAGGTGGCCGTGCTGATAGCTCCGTTCCCCCCCAACCCCAAAATCCCAGTCCTCCCTCCAGACCCTCGGTCTCCAGGGGGTCCCACTGGCCCCGGTGGCCCTGGCTCTCCAGGCGGTCCCGGGAGTCCAGGTTTACCTGGCCTGCCTTGCTTGCCCTGGGGGCCCTGCACCAGCGTGGAGGGCATGTTGCTGTTGTCGCTGAGGGCCTCGGCTTCTGCCTGGATGCCACTGGAGCTGGTGCTGCTGGCCGTTGTGCCCTTGTTCAGGTAGGGGTCACACACCATGCGGCAGGTACCCAGCATTTCAAAGTGGCTGGTGTCGGTGCCCACGGAGCTGACCAGGACGGGGATGAGGACCACCAGCACCAGGACCAGCATGACCCCGACGGCAGCCGCCACCAGGGTCTTCCTCCCGATGCTGAGTCGGGGAAGGGGCTGTGCTGCCAGCGTGGCTCTCCCTGGGGCGGAAATGGTGACTGCTGGGTGTGGGGAGCCTGCCACCGAGGAAAGGGACACAGGGATCCCAAGTAGAGTAGGAGGAGGAGCGGCGAGTGTGTGAGGGTAAGAGAGAGACCCACATACACTCACTGAAACGCCTCGCTGCTTTCACTCACACAGAGGTAGTTCCCGTACACTCTCGCTCACCAGCGTGCACACTGACGCACATAGGGAGCACACACGAGCCGACATACAGAATTTAGTCCCAAACTCTTGGCATGAAAAAGGAGAAAGAAAGAGGATGCAAAGGAAGGAACACTCAGGAGGATGAGTGTTAGAGAGAAACAAGAGGAATGGTAAGAGGACGGACAGAGAGTGAGTGTGAGAAAGAGAGACGGAGAGAGTAGTCATAGAGTCCGTGTGCGTGCGTGTGGTGTGTTTATGGTGACGGATTCTCAGGCTTGGCTTTTTATATGGCAGTAGCAGTGGAGCCCCCCCCTCCACTCATCCTCCCCTCCTCCTCCTCCCCTCTCCTCCTCCCTTCCTCTGGTTGGCGTGGTTACGAATAGGGGGAGGAGGGAGCCCCACGCTGTCCCCTCTCCCTCTCTGTCACACTCAGAATGGCTCTCATCACATTACTTTCTACCACACTACACTCCCTCTGAGCCAGTGAGGAGCCAACACACGCTCCCTCCCTCTCTCCTTCTCCCTTTCTGCTCTCTTACCCTGACTCCTCACTCCTTCCTTCCACTTTTGATGCTTTCTCTCTCTCTCTCTCTTGCTCTCTCTCTCTCGCTCTCTCTCTCGCTCTCTCTCTCTCTTGCTCTCTCTCCCGCTCTCTCTCTCTGCTATCCTCTCACTTTCCTCTCTCTCTCACTCCTCACTTCTTCCACTTTTGATACTGTTTCTCTCTCCTCTCTCTCCTTCTCTCTCTCATCAGCCTCCAGCCTCTAAAAATAAAGATGGAGCACAGGGAAAGGGAGCTGCATTTTCCTGGAGGTGCCAGGAATGTATATGCTTTCAACACTGTCTATCTGGCGTATCAACACACACACACACACACACACACACACACACACACACACACACACACACACACACACACACACACACACACACACACACACACACACACACACACACACACACACACACACACACACACACACACACACACACACACACAAGAGACTCTTGCGAACAAGTGTCACGGGACTCATCTGAAGGTGACCAGTACTGGATTAAAAAAAACAAGTGGAAGTATGAAGGTAGTTTTGTGCCCCCAAAAAAGGGGTAGGCACAAATATAGGCACAAATATCTCCTAGATTTTGGACAGACACTTCAAAACCTTGTTTCTTATGATGTATATTTTGACTGTCCTTTTTGCCATTTATGAATGTGTTATTCAATGCATTTCTATGGGCTTTAGTAGTAAAGACCAAAATCAATATTTTATCAAATCATTTTTGATATATATATTTTGTTTTATACTGTACCTAAAGGGGTCCTAAAATTCCAAATCAAATAGCTAAATGATCCATAGTATGACCATCTTAAAACAATTCCATATGTTAGCTTAGCACCCATCCCCCCTCCCCCAGCGTCTTAGACTCTAAAGAATTCAAATGTGTATGGTGTTTATTAAGAAGGCTAATGCTAAATACCAACACATGAGCCAACAGCACATACTGTGCACACTAGTAACACGAATCATTAATCTACTGTTGGGTGACGCCATCACTTCCTGGTCTTTCCTGGCAGACAGCCTCCTCCTGGGGGAGATTTTATTCAGGGAAAAAGACAGGGTTAAAGGACAATGGGGAGGTGCCATCCATGGTTAATGTGCCACTGACATTGACTCCATTTTACTGTTGCTGTAGTCCACTTTTTGCCCTCTCTCAGCGTCAATAACCGCACTTCTGCACCTCAATGCGCTGACACCGTTTCTTATTGGTATCTTTTTTTTGAGCTATTGATCTCATGGTTTTATTCAATTAAGGGTCCCCCGTTTGACGGGGGATAGATCTCTGTGCAGTGGTGATGTCATATATTTGACATTTTCATCTTTCAGAGTGATGAATGAGAAATATGGAGGGAAATGACAACATTAGAAAATAGTCAACGTGCACAGTTCTCCTCCTCTGGACCATGTCTTTGGAGAGGAGGTCAATTAAATGAGGTCTGGATTTATTTAGCATAACACGTAAGGCTGAGTGAGTCTGTGTCTTACACAAATCCACTCGGCTTTTACCGGGGATGTGCGTTAGAATTTGTCATAGCAAACAATTGAGGCTTATATCCTCGAGTGCTGTTATTCAGCATTTAATTGAAGTTGTTGTTGTTGTTGTGCCGTTGCTGTCGTGTAGGGATGAGGGCCAGGCCAGCATGGTGAAACATGATGTAAACCTCCCCCAGATGGAGGGCTTTGGCGTTGTTTGCACTAGGTTTGGACAGGGCTCTCATGGAAGATTGAGATGGATCAATGCACACCAGGACGCCTGAACATTTGTCACCACTAGGCTTGACTGGTCACCAATTAGAGCATTCCACTTCTGTCTCTTTATCATCATCAAACAGCCATTGCAGTGTTATGGCGTAACCGGTTGGCTCTCAAATTCATCTTCCAGGGTGAATCCATCCACAGACTCAACACACAACCCAGATCACTCACAAAAGACCAGGTGTGCATCTGACTCGGTCGGGCGTATATTTGACCACCGTGTGTTAAGCTTTATAATTGTCATGGAGTTTGTCCGTAGGAAGAAGCAAACAACACCTAAATTGCTTTCTGGGTTTGCTTAGTCGGATTTGTTTGTTTTAGGCACCTGCCGGCAGTACCTGCCAGTGAGTCTGTCGTCAGTGACCCAAATCTCTACATCCTTTAACCACTGAGAGATCAGTTCACACACAGAGGACAAACACAGAGGTAGAGATGCGAGAGAGATGAGAGAGAGAGGAAGACGGTCTGGAGAGAGGGAGACAGAAGGAAATGAAAGAACAGGAGAGAAGTCATTGGATGCTGTGGGAGTTGAGGCATCTCAGTGGAGTAGGTTGGCTTTGATTGGTTGGTTGGGAAGTAAGTAGGGCGGAGGGAGTAGGGCTGTTGTGGTGAGAGAAGAAAACGGAATTAAAAATGATGATTAAGCTGTTATACAATACATAGTCTACCGCATATTACGCATGGCAAAATCTTTTTTTGTTTTAAATGATTTAAGATGTCTTTGGTACATAATTGGTGTAGCCTACTGTATACTCACTTGATGAGAGATTGACTATGCAGCCTGACGCAAGGAACAGCTTTTTTGCCACTTTTTGCTACTATAGCCTATAGTCGCATCATGCAGCTCACTTATGTTCATTTTAAGGTTTGTATCATTCACAACTAAAGTTACCAAATCATTCTAAATCTAGCATACAGGACCTGTTTCAAATTATCACTTTTACTCTCATACTGTATGTGCAATCGTGCCAAAAGGGAAAAATATCCTTTCTATTTTATTCAGCTAAGTTCAATTATATTCTTCTTACTATAAAATCAAATAATATAAAATAATGGCACGGGACTTATAATATCTTGTCAGCTAAATAAACAAGCCTACATCCTATGGCATGGAGCATAAGCAGATAACGTACAGTAGGTCAACCCCTATTCTCTTCTTCTGAAATACATTTTCTTCATATCATGTTTCTTTAGACCTGACTACTAATGAATAATGGAATATTGTGATGGTGTATATTAAACTGATTCATTCCTTCTTTTTTTTTAAATGTAGATGTTCCAAAGGTGCGCAACAGTGGCTTGTATCCGTGGAGATGCTAGAGGTGTTTATGTTAATTACCGCTCAATTACCGTGAGAGCGGCAGTCTTTTGCGTGACAATGACTCGTCTGACAAAATTTTATGGCCAATGAAAATCATGTGTTTTATGGGGATTTCTTTATTGAACGGAAGGAAATGTCTCGTATTGAAGTGACAGAACATTAAGGGTTACGCAGTAATACAACTCTCTAGGACTTTGGAACAAACATTTGAAAGGTTACACCTCCTCCCCCTTGTAATACAATGAGGATAATTCACTTAGCTCCGTGTCCAAGTCTTCATTACCCTTAAAACATAGAAGTCAATCTCAATGTGACTTCCCAGGTTAAAAAGGATAAATACAATACAATTGAAAAAAACCTGACCATCCTCAAAGGGACATTGTTTCGGAAATCAGACCTGCTTGGTTTAGAAAAGATAATTAGGAAAAACATTGCGGGAGGCTCACAGCTCAGTTGAGCCTTCCCCCGATCCTATGGAGCTGTTCAGTGGAAGGGGGTGCTGAATTCCCCCCACTGCTCTGCAACTAGCACCATGTGAGAGAGAAGTTAAACCTGATATTTAACTGATGGTGGTTATAAACAAGGTTATTTAGTGAGTGAGAGGCTGATTAGTGGTTTCTAATGTTGATCAGGTGCCAATAGCCAAAATAGCGGACAAAAACAAATATCAAGGTTGAAATGGACGTTTCAGGGTTTAGACATCCGGTTTGTTTCTGTGAAAGGGGGGTTTGGAGGGGGGAGAAGAGGGTGCAGAAAGCTTTTCAAATTGAAAGAGTGAAATGCTGGTCATGGCCTTAGCCCTGTGGCCTGCATTTCCTCAGAGATGTTTTAACACGTGGCTGGCTGGGGTCAGGAGAGGAGATCGTCTCCACTGAGGCATCAGACACAACCAACCAAACATAGCTCAATGCACTACAGCTTTGTAGTTTTTTCTCTCCTCAAGAAAAACAAAGATCTCAAAATGTGTTTGAGAGAGAGAGAGAGAGAGAGAGAGAGCTTCAGAGGTCCACAAGGAGGACAGACTGAACATACCGGAGTAAGAAAAGAAAGAAAGAAAAAAAGGGTTGGATTCTTTTAAGAGAAACCTGGACCAGGTCAAACAGTAAAATAAAAATGGCCAAGATAAAGCAAAGCAGTTCGACACATACAACAACACAGAGTTACACATGGAATAAACAAACATACAGTCAATAATACAGTAGATAAAATATATATATATATACAGTGTGTGCAAATGAGGTAATATAAGGGAGGTAAGGCAATAAAATAGGCCATAGTGGCGAAGTAATTACAATATAGCAATTAAACACTGGAGTGATAGATGTGTAGAAGATGAATGTGCAGGTAGAGATATTGGGGTGCAAAATAAATAAATAAATACAGTATGGGGATGAGGTAGTTGGGTGGGCTTTTTACAGATGGGCTATGTACAGGTGCAATGATCTGTGATCTGCTCTGACAGCTGGTGCTTGAAGTTAACGAGGGAGATAAGAGTCTCCGGCTTCAGAGATTTTTGCAGTTCGTTCCAGTCATTGGCAGCAGAGAACTGGAAGGAAAGGTGGCCAAAGGAGGAATTGGCTTTGGGGGTGACCAGTGAAATACACCTGCTGGAGTGCGTGCAGCGGGTAGGTGCTGCTATGTTGACCAGTGAACTGAGATAAGGTGGGGCTTTACCTAGCAAAGGCTAGTGGGTTTGGCGACTAGTATGAAGCGAGAGCCAGCCAACAAGAGCGTACAGGTCGCAGTGGTGGGTAGTATATGGGTCTTTGGTGACAAAACGGATGGCACTGTGATAGACTGCATCCAATTTGTTGAGTAGAGTGTTAGAGGCTATTTTGTAAATGGCATCGCCGAAGTCGAGGATCGGTAGGATAGTCAGTTTTACGAGGGTATGTTTGGCAGCATGAGTGAAGGATGTTTTGTTGCGATATAGGAAGCCGATTCTAGTTTTAATTTTGGATTGGAGATGTTTAATGTGAGTCTGGAATGAGAGTTTACAGTCTAACCAGACACCTAGGTATTTGTAGTTGTCCACTTATTCTAAGTCAGAGCCGTCCAGAGTAGTGGTGCTAGACGGGTGGGCAGGTGTGAGCTGCGATCGGTTGAAGAGCATGCATTTAGTTTTACTTGCATTTAAGAGCAGTTGGAGGCCACGGAAGGAGAGTTGTATGGCATTGAAACTCGTCTGGAGGTTTGTGTGTCCAAAGAAAGGCCAGAAGTATACAGAATGGTGTTGTCTGCGTAGAGGTGGATCAGAGAATCACCAGCAGCAAGAGTGACATCATTGATGTATACAGAGAAGAGAGTCGGCCCGAGAATTGAACCCTATCAGAGAAGTAGTTGGTGAACCAGGCGAGGCAGTCATTTGAGAAACCAATGCTGTTGAATCTGCCGATAAGAATGTGGTGATATCGTTTAGGACCTTGAGCGTGGCTGAGGTGCACCCATGACCTGCTCAGAAACCAGATTGCATAGCGGAGAAGGTCAGTGGAATTCAAAATGGTCAGTGATCTGTTTTTTTTGTGTTTTTATTTATTTATTTTTATCCCCTTTTCTCCCCAATTTCGTGGTATCCAATTGTTAGTAATTACTATCTTGTCTCATCGCTACAACTCCCATACAGGCTCGGGAGAGACGAAGGTCGAAAGCCATGCATCCTCCGAAACACAACCCAACCAAGCCACACTGCTTCTTAACACAGCGTGCCTCCAACCCAGAAGCCAGCCGCACCAATGTGTCGGAGGAAACACCGTGCACCTGGCCACCTTGGTTAGCGTGCACTGCACCCGGCCCGCCACAGGAGTCACTGGTGTGCAAAGAGACAAGGATATCCCTACCGGTCACGGCCGGCTGCGACAGAGCCTGGGCGCGAACCCAGAGTCTCTGGTGGCACAGCTAGCGCTGCGATACAGTGCCCTAGACCACTGTGCCGACCCGGGAGGCCCGGTGATCTGTTTGTTAACTTGGCTTTCGAATAACTTAGAAAGGCAGGGTAGGATAGATATAGGTCTGTAGCAGTTTGGGTTTAGACTGTCTCCCCCTTTGAAGAGGGGGATGACCGCGGCAGCGGTCCAATCTTTCGAACAGTACATAGACACAGTCACTGTCCTCCTGTCTATCCAGTTGGGTTTGGCTCTCTGATTGACTCCCCTGTGCTGTGCTGTGTGGGTCCTGGCTGGGCTTTATCAATGGGCTCCTTTCATACATAGCTGAAACAAGTCACCGCTGTCTGTGCATGGTCACTTGGCTCCCACTGAGAGGACTCACAACACAGAGGAGAGAGAGAGACAAAGTCAAAGTGCAGTGAGCTGGCGGGGTAGGAGGGGAGGGGTGGGAGGGAGGAAGGAAGGAGGAAGAGAGGGGGTGCATTTAAGGGAACTGGGTGGATGGTGTATGATAGGGTAGGAATGTCGGAAAACAGTTGGCACAGAGATGACATGGAAAGTTGTAAATGTGCATGTGTGTGTGTTAATGTGTGTAAGCCTGCTCTGCCTCACTGCTTTACTTGCTGATGTGGCACTTTAACACACTGCACATCCAGGTGAATGAAGAAACAGAGCGAGGGGCTTGACTTCAGTGAAAACAACAAACACTAACACTGTACCCTCAGGGTGTGTGTTCCACTAGAGCAGCCAAGACTTCATCAACTGCATTGTTTACTAATGTGACAGCACTGACGATGGCCAGAGCTTTCCCATGATGTTGCACGATGATTTAAGTCCATAAGTCATCATTTTAGTCAAACAATTATATATTTGGGCTTGATGTGACAAAACCGAACTCCCCACTTCATGCAAATCTGTGTGAATGCGGTATATTTTAATATGATATGATGTATAAATTATTTTCAGCCTAGGTATCGTTGAATTTTTATGTTACTGCCCACCAGCATGGCGTTGTTTATTAAAACAGCTGCAAAGTTATTCCTCTTTGTGAGTGAGATGAGCCAATCAGTCTTGTATCCACTCGGCCGCCAGAACCATATAACAAATTCAAATATAGGATGTAAACTTGTGTTTTTCCACCTTTTTTACCAAAAAATGATCATAATCTATTGGCTAGTTGGTGAATTTGCACTTATTTTTTAGCTAGTCTGCAGTAAAAAAAAAATGTATATATATAACCATTTTCTAAATGGTATAATTGGTTGATATGATAGCATTTTGCAACCCTCTCTCCCTGTCACCCTAAGATGAATGTTTTTGATCACAAAAATGTTGCTTCACTACATGCGCCACTGCTTTGATTAGTGTAACGTTAACTAGAAACCACAAGTGTCTATCCAGATACTGAAAAGGCACCCGCAAAAGAAGTTTCATTTGCGACGTGCATGATCATGAGCAAGGTCATTGGAGTCTATCGTTTCACTTCCCCTGTGAGAACCGCAGCCGAAGCCTGCCAGGAGCTTACCCAACAAAGGTTGCACCTCGTCCCTTATGATGTTAAAGATGCATATCATCGATCTTTCAATAGTTATCCATATTACCGGTGCTTCATCTTATTCTTTCTAACTATTTCTGCAGTTGAAGATGTCAAGACTTTGGAGAGAACAATAGATGGTGAAGTCAAAGATAGGCCAGTGGTTTCCATCTGTGACAAAGCTTTCCCTAAATCAATGCTTGATGACAAATACAGCTCCAGAATCAGCTATAGAGCCAGCTGGCTAATCCTTTTAATATGGTGTAAGCAATAGCATTAGCATTAGCATAACATTAGCTAGCGAGATAAGATTAGCCAGATGTCAGTGCCCTATTTGTTGATGTTTATCAACTCAACATGGAAATTCCCACACCCATTTTGTGACTACGTATAGGTAGCCTTCGTAATTCTTTCGGGGTGGAACCTAAAGTGCATTTCCTCTCAGGAAAGTACATCAAAATAGTGGTGGCAACTTCCTCTGGGGAGGGGGGGGGGGTCCTTTAAGTTGGACGTGATGAATGTCTGTGAATAGAATCATTAATGCGCAATGAGGGCTTAAGAGAAACATGCTCTTAGGAACAGACGAGCAATGACTAATCCAGGTGTTTAGTCGAGGTAAACAACCAAAGATTAGTACTGTGGATGGTTCTTTTTTCTGTCGGTGGTTATTTTTCAGGAGAGCGAAATAGATACTTCAGTGCACAATCATAACTCAAAGGTTGTGCAAAACCAGTCAAATTACTGTACCGCTGTCTAGACACATGCCTGGTGCTTTAATTCAATAAAGTGTACAGTTTCTTTAAATACACACTGCAGTCACTAAAGCGAACTGTCAAATGAGAGATTATTTACCTGCTATGCACAGGCTCAACAAACCCTCATTGCAGCATGCGCTGTTGGGCAGTAATAAGAAAAACAATCATTTGTCATTCTTCATTCCCTAAATCCCGTTCCCCATAGCCATGGCTCAGTGTGTGTTTGTTTATTGTCTAGTCCATTTTCCCTGACAGCGACATACAGAGACCCAGGGTAGACAAGTTAGGGCCTTATGAAGTAACTATTTTTCATGCAGTGTGCTGACACTCACTGGGCTGTGACATGCTGTTGAGTGAATAAGAGTGTGAGATCATGAAGAGGCCTTGCTGTCTGTCCCAGGGGTTCTGCTCTGTGAATCACATGGCACGTAGGGCTACACAGTTTTGATCATGATAGAGTTATCATTGATAGTACCCTTAATCAATAATATTATTCCAGCATCTTATATATCCTTTCTCGACGAGGGCTTCTCTCTGTCTAAAAATAGGGAGATTCATTGGCAGTCCTCCCACTCCGCCAGACACTTCTGAATATCAGTCTTACTGACTACATTTAAATACATATTCAAAGAGGTGCTGCTAGTGCTTGATGCAGACAAAAGAGGTGGTCAGTCTGCAGAATATAAACTTCGAAAGGGTTCTGGACAGCCACTTCAGAACTGTCCCTCATGCACCTTCTAACCCGCAGGGAAAACAACCGACAGACACTGTGCACTACTGCAGCGTCCAAGAACATAGACGTTTTCCGGCACAGTGACGTTATATTTGATTAAAAACCTTGCTGCTTTTAAACAACTGCTAGAGCTATTGCTCCAGGTAAATGGCAATATGTATCGAAAGAAAACCACGCTAGGGAGTAATAACACTCAAACGTGGAAACATCTCACCACTGTAAGTGATTCAGCTGCAATTTAATGCGTTTTTGGCTTTTTAGTATTTCCTTTTCGCTCCTCGGTCGTGCCTAGGGCTTGACTGGCTACCCAAAACCCTTGCTCTGGCCAAACGCTACACCAAGCCCACGGGCGCTGGTTTCTTCTCTGCAATGAGTCTGGATTTGAGTACCTCCACAACGATTTCGAGAATGGATATTCATTCTAGACCGTCTGATTGGTGTCAGAAACTGATGGGTTGGGCCAGAGCCGAAACACACATGGGTATAGCTGTGAATTTGTCGTTGGCTGTGATACTCTTCTTGGTTTGAGATGATCCAATCACTGATTGTTTTGTAGAACACGCCTCTTGTTGATGTCTCCACAAACGACTTCAATGATGGCAGTCTCAGACTGAAGTATATGTAGTGAACGATAGAGCAACGGAAGACTTCCGTTTGATCATCAGGCCAAGGTCATGGCAGTCAGAAATCCTTAGTGAGTCGGACCCTTTGGCCTGAGTTTAACGGATAGACGGATTCAGTGTTACAAACTCTCTCTTTACCCTACCTCCCTGCACACACACACACACACACACACACACACACACACACACACACACACACACACACACACACACACACACACACACACACACACACACACACACACACACACACACACACACACACACACACACACAAGCCATAGGTCCTATTCCTGGCTGGACTGCTTGGTGTGTCACTCACATTATTGTCATTGGCCACACCCAGAGGTTGCTGCCATGGAGGATGCCACTGTTGACAGTCTCCAAGCAGTGAAAGGTTGCATAGAAAGCAATAATATATACAGTGGGGCAAAAAAGTATTTAGGCAGCCACCAATTGTGCAAGTTCTCCCACTTAAAAAGATGAGAGAGGCCTGTAATTTTCATCATAGGTACACTTCAACTATGACAGGCAAAATGAGAAAAAAAATCCAGAAAATGACATTGTAGGATTTTTTATGAATTTATTTGCAAATTATGGTGGAAAATAAGTATTTAGTCAATAACAAAAGTTTATCTCAATACTTTGTCATATACCCTTTGTTGGCAATGACAGAGGTCAAATGTTTTCTGTAAGTCTTCACAAGGTTTTCACACACTGTTGCTGGTATTTTGGCCCATTCCTCCATGCAGATCTCCTCTAGAGCAGTGATGTTTTGGGGCTGTTGCTGGGCAACACGGACTTTCAACTCCCTCCAAAGATTTTCTATGGGGTTGAGATCTGGAGACTGGCTAGGCCACTCCAGGACCTTGAAATGCTTCTTCCGAAGCCACTCCTTCGTTGCCCGGGCGGTGTGTTTGGGATCATTGTCATGCTGAAAGACCCAGCCACGTTTCATCTTCAATGCCCTTGCTGATGGAAGGAGGTTCAAAATCTCACAATACATGGCCCCATTCATTCTTTCCTTTTCACGGATCAGTCGTCCTGGTCCATTTGCAGAAAAACAGCCCCAAAGCATGATGTTTCCAGCACCATGCTTCACAGTAGGTATGGTGTTATTTGGATGCAACTCAGCATTCTTTGTCCTCCAAACACGACGAGTTGAGTTTTTACCAAAAAGTTATATTTTGGTTTCATCTGACCATATGACATTCTCCCAATCTTCTTCTGGATCATCTAAATGCTCTCTAGCAAACTTCAGACGGGCTTGAACATGTACTGGCTTAAACAGTGGGACACGTCTGGCACTGCAGGATTTGAGTCCCTGGTGGCGTAGTGTGTTACTGATGGTAGGCTTTGTTACTTTGGTCCCAGCTCTCTGCAGGTCATTCATTAGGTCCCCCGGTGTGGTTCTGGGATCTTTGCTCACCGTTCTTGTGATCATTTTGACCCCACGGGGTGAGATCTTGCGTGGAGCCCCAGATCGAGGGAGATTATCAGTGGTCTTGTATGTCTTCCATTTCCTAATAATTGCTCCCACAGTTGATTTCTTCAAACCAAGCTGCTTACCTATTGCAGATTCAGTCTTCCCAGCCTGGTGCAGGTCTACAATTTTGTTTATGGTGTCCTTTGACAGCTCTTTGGTCTTGGCCATAGTGGGGTTTGGAGTGTGACTGTTTGAGGTTGTGGACAGGTGTCTTTTATACTGATAACAAGTGCAAACAGGTGCCATTAATACAGGTAACGAGTGGAGGACAGAGGAGCCTCTTAAAAAAGGAGTTACAGGTCTGTGAGAGCCAGAAATCTTGCTTGTTTGTAGGTGACCAAATACTTATTTTCCACCATCATTTGCAAATAAATTCATTAAAAATCCTACAATGTGATTTTCTGGATTTTTTTTCTCGTTTTGTCATTTTGAACTTGCACAATTGGTGGCTGACTAAATACTTATTTGCCCCACTGTAGGATAAGTTAGTGATTGGAAAGGATTACAGTGAGACGGGGCTTGGCAACCTGAAGAGCATAATTGTGGGAAATTATATTCAATCTACCAGGAAAGTTTTAATATCATAATAATAACTTTATTTGTATAGCGCTTTTCAAGTAACAAAGTGCTTCACGTCATAAAATAGAATTACTAACAAAGAAACAAAAACAGTAGGAAGGAGAATGAAAAAAAGTTAGCTCATTAAAATAACACATTGAAATCATACATTAAAAGCATTTGTAGCACTTTAGAATAAAGCATTCATAATGGATTTGTGAATAGTTTATTCATCGTTTATTAATCATTACTCCCACATTTGTAGATTTTTGTAGTTATTCAAGGGTTTATCAACAACTTTTAAAGTATTTAATAATGATTCATGCCATTAGTAAACATTCCAACAGTACCTGATGCTCCTTAAGGTCTCAAAATGGCCCCTAGATTATCAACGGTTACAGGGCCGGCCCGCTCATTAGGCAGGATTATGTGGACGCCTATGGAGACAGATTGATGAGGGCGGATTTGTAAGAGCTAAACTTACATTTCAGGTGAGGGCTGATTCCGCCCTGTGATAAGCACGGCCCACTTTGTCAAAGGCAGGGGCGCAAAATATTTTGTTTGTCCATTCCCAGCGCGCCTCCTTTTTGGAGAGACGCTTAGCTGTGGCGCTCCACCAGTATTCCGGCAAAAAAAAATATCTAACATAAATCATGTAGCAGATATAGCCAGGGTAACACATTCACAATAATTCAGACAAAATGCTATTACACCACTTTTTTATCATTACCGCATGTCATAGGCATGGCATAGGCATAGGCATTCCCCAGGTAGTTTACTCTAAATGAGAATGTGTTCTCAGTCAACTTACCTGGTAAAATAAGGGTTAAATAAAAATAAAATAAAGAACAACTAGCCATTAATTAATAGCCAAATGTGTCATTACACTTTTTTGTGTTTTGTGTAACAGAAGTGATTTCTTTGAAGTGCTTATTTGACAATCAGATGAAAACATCTTGACTTGGGTTGGGTAGCTGATATTCAGAGTTTAAATTGCCAAAATGATTAGTCACAGGAATCAGGACTAATAAAGCCAATGCAACGGCCTGTTTTACAAACCGTGGGCCTACCACATGGATGGGCATTCATGAAATTCATTTGTGGGTCGACATGGTAGAGTACACCACAGTAAGCACAGACCAACGTCGACGTTGGTTTTTAACCTGTTCCGGACTAAATCTGAACCAATCATAGACGTCTATGTTTGGTTCAGATTTGGTCCGGCCAGGACCAGCCGTGAATGGTTAAACACTAAGGACACAATACAGAGGATGTTTAAGAAAATATGTTGAGAATTGTATTCCAAAACAGTCACACTGTTGTAATAGTGTGCTGTGTAACTTTAGACACACTATGCTGAGTAAAATAAAAGCATGAAACATTCTGAAAATGTTTCTTGGCACTGACGTTTCTACCAAAACCTCCCACTCATTTTACTTCACATGCGAAGCAGTCGAAGGTAAATGCACTGCCTTCGCCCAAACCTCGTATGTTCATCTGTGATGAAAACACAAACTCCAAAACGACTCCTTATCCTATGCATTATGTCGTTGTTGCAACAGATTCTTCGGGTTACGCGCAAAATCTGCTCACGGGCGATTAAGGGCAGGCTAGAGAACTTCTTACGAGCTAACGAAACAGATACCCGAATAGATTATTTCGCTGAACTATCCCATGACGTTTAAAAAAGTTACTACATTTAAAGAACAAGTAAAGGTGCCACCAAACAAAGCCATGTGCCAAAATAGTCTGGGGTTAAAAGATTGAGGCACTGGAAGCAAAACATAGATAAAGTATTTATAATTTATAAAGTATAAACAGCCGACACTTTAGATGAAGCCATGCAAAAGACAGCTAAGTAAATGGTTTATAAGGACCTATATTCAACATCTGATGAATGGAATAATGATTCCTAAATGATTTACTAACCCATTATAAATGCGTTATTACGTGGAGTTATAAGGTTCTATCAAAGCATCTTTATAAAAGTGCCTTCAGCAGGGATTTTGAAAAGAGGCACTGAATCTGCAAGCTTGGCCCCATGTGGCAGACGTTTCCAAAGTCTAGTGGCCATAATGGCAAATGTCCGGCAAATGGCAAATGTGGGAGAGTGGCAGGGAAAATGGAATTGGACTGTGAGTTGGGGTAAAGTATGGGAATTAGGCTTTGAGGAGAATGGCAGCTGACCACGAGATTTGATAAGAGCCATGGAAGGCATTGTGGACCTGGTACAGTGAAGCATCTTGTGAAGGTGATGGCTTGATTTGTCTGCCTGTGACATAATACAACACTTCCTTTCCCACAACAAATTGGAGTGAAGGAAACCATTCTGAACATGGGAGAGAGAAAGGAAATACACACACGATGTTGATCAATACTCCACTCTTTGAGCAGACAATATTTAGCCTTGTTTATACCTGGCACTATCATGCATCATGTGTCTTGATCTTGTCCCCATTCTTATTGTGACCACATCTTCAGAAATGTTTCTACACATGGTATTAAAGTGTGTCTGTTATCCGTCCACTGTGACTGCATTGTGAACACATTTCCTGGTGTCACCCTGTATGCAAATTATTTGTAAGATATCATTTCAAAATAATATTCATGTTATCTGAAATAAAATGAAAAAGCGACCAAAACAGGTTGCGAAATTGCTAAATTACAGTGAATTTCCATATTATGTAGAACGGAAATGTATACATTTGTCCCTTAAACTTTTTCTTCCAAAGTACATTCCACATACAGTGACTTCAGAAAGTATTCACACCCCTTGACTTTTTCCACATTTTGTAGTGTTACAGCCTGAATTTAAAATGTGTTAAATTGAGATTCTGTGTCATTGGCCTACATACATAATATCAAAGTGGAATTATGTTTTTAGATTTTTTTTAAAAATGAATAAAAATGGAAAGCTGAAATGTCTTGAGAAGCAAAAACAGGTTTTTAGAAATGTTTTCAAATGTATAAAAAAAAAACTGAAATATCACATTTCCATAAGTATTCGGACCCTTTACTCAGTACTTTGTTGAAGCACCTTTGGCAGCGATTACAGCCTCAAGTCTTCGTGGTTATGATGCTACAAGCTTGGCACACCTGTATTTATGGAGTTTCTCCCGTTCTTCTCTGCAGATCCTCTCAAGCTCTGTCAGGTTGGATGAGGTCGCTGCACAGCTATTTTCAGGTTTCTTCAGAGATGTTTGATCAGGTTCAAGTCTGGGCTTTGGCTGGGCCACTCACTGTCACGAATCCCGCTTCCTGAGTCTGTGTTTGCCTGTGTTTCTGTCCTGGAGTGTGTTTCCGGTGTCCTGGAACGCACCCTGTCTGGTTGCCGGGCGAATTAGCTTGTTGGGAGATCGATGTTCACCCGCACCTGTATCCCATCAGTAATCTGCACACCTGTCCTGATCATCACCTTTCCCCTTCAAAAGCTCTGACCTGACATCCATTCCCTGCCGGATCGTTAGCCATGAACAGTATGTTGTGCCATAGTATCAGCCTCAAGTTGGATAGAATTTGTTTTGTTGTTTTTTACGTATTGCTTGCCTTAAACTTACCTCCGTTTGTTCTGTCTTCAGTTACTCACCCGGATCATTTAGCCCATTCCCGCCTGGTCGTCGGAGGATTCCGCTTCCCCATTGGATCCACCTATTTACTCCCATCAACTCACCACCGCTGCCCGCTACACCACCTGGATATATCTACCCATTCACATTCACTTGTAAATAAATACTCACCTTCTTCCTAATCTCCTTGTCCTGGTCTGCTTCTGGGTTCGAGTTTGAAAGAACGTGACACTCAAGGACATTCGGAGACTTGTCCCGAAGCCACTCTTGTGTTGTCTTGGCTGTGTGCTTAGGGTCCTTGTCCTGTTGGAAGGGAAACTTTCTGTTAAGGGAATTTGTATCAATGATGACTAATTATGTGGAACTAATGACGTCATTTTCAGTTTATAACCTGTGGTAACCTGTATTGTGTTCAGTACTCCCGTGAATAAACTCTGCTGATTGACTTTAAGACTGAGCTCTGTCCATTATTATAGAATAAGGGTCTTACAAATCCTTATGAATTGACAGAGTGTTTATTTTTAATTTGGTATTAAAACATAGAGCAATTTAATTCCTGTAACACTTTCTCACCAGTCTGAGGTCCTGAGAGCTCTGGAGCAGGTTTTCATCAAGGATCTCTCTGTACTTTGCTCCGTTCATCTTTCTCTTGATCCGCTGAAAAACTTCCCCACAGCATGATGCTGCCACCACCATGCTTCACCGTTGGGATAGTGCAACGTTTCCTCCAGACGTGACATTTGGCATTCAGGTCAAAGAGTTCAATCTTGGTTTCATCAGACCAGAGAATCTTGTTTCTCATGGTCTGAGAGTCCTTTGGGTGCCTTTTGGCAAACTCCAAGCGGGCTGTTTTGCTGAGGAGTGACTTCCGTCTGGTCACTCTACCATAAAGGCCTGATTGGTGGAGTGCTGCAGAATTGGTTGTCCTTCTGGAAGGTTCTCCCATCTCCACAGAGGAACTTTGGAGCTCTGTCAAAGTGACCATTTGGGTTCTTGGTCATCTCCCTGACCAAGGCCCTTATCCCCCGATTGCTCCATTTGTCAGAGCAGCCAGCTCTAGGAAGAGTCTTGGTTGTTCCAAACTTCTTCCATTTAAGAATGACAGAGGGCACTGTGTTTTTGGGGACCTTCAATGTAGCAGAAACGTTTTGACACTCTTCCCCAGATCTGTGCCTTGATACAATCCTGCCTCGCACCTCTATGGACAATTCCTTCGACCTCGTGGCTTGGTTTATGCTCTGACATGCACTGTCAACTGTGGGACCTTATAAAGACAGGTGTGTGCCTTTCCAAATCATGTTCAATTTATCATCAAGTTGTAGAAACATCTCAAGGATGATCGATGGAAACAGGATGAACCTGAGCTCAATTTCGAGTCTCTTAGCAAAGGGTCTGAATACTTATGTAAATAAGTTTGTTTTTTAGTTTTAATACTTTGTAATAATATATATTTTTTAAATGTCTAAAAACCTGTTTCGCTTTGTCATTATGAGGTATTGTGCATAGATTGATGATTTAAAAAAATACATTTTAGAATAAGGCTGTAACGTAACAAAATGTGGAAAAAGGGAAGGGGTCTGAATACTTTACGAATGCACTGTATATATATTTTATTACATTTGGAATTTGGTCTTTACTACTATAGCCCAGAGAAGCGCATTGAATAACACATTCATAAATGACAAAAAAAGATTTTTAAAAATAATTTAAAGATACAAGGTTTAGAAGGTTTAGAAGTGATTTTGATGGGGATTTTTTTATTATACTACTTAGATTCAAGCACCGGTGCGTCAATCGATTTTCTGGGGAATATACACCAATACAAGCACTATATGTACATTTAGAGGGTAGATGGTTTCTGTATTACAGTTATACCAAGTAATTATACCACTGACAGACTTTTATGAGCTGTTTTGACTGCAACTAAGCATATACGTCAGGTCATTTTATTTTGTACATGGTCATGCCTTTTTATAACCAGTTATAACCATGGGCGAGTATATAAGGTGCCTCCTTTCTGCATGTGATCTGTCTATTGTTTCTTCCTAGGTTCTGGCCTTTCTAGGGAGTTTTTGCTAGCCACCGTGCTTCTACACCTACATTGCTTGCTGTTTGTGGTTTTAGGCTGGGTTTCTGTATAGCACTTTGTGACATCAGCTGATGTAAGAAGTGAATTATAAATTAATTTGATTTAATTTGATTTTTGGCTTGGGTCAAAATGACCCCAAAGGACTTCAATTTTTTTGTTGATACAGAAACACTATAAACTATAAAAAATAAAGAGAGTTGCACACTCCATATTTAATCTCCCAGTAATTTATTGGGTAAATTGTTTATATATAGAGTGTGCGACTCTCTTTATTTTCATAGTTTATAGTTTATGACCTGTTAGTCAGCACACCCACAAAATATTATTTTCTGGGTGTGCGCCAGCTCATGTTTATTATGATACAGAAACACTAAGCAGTGATTTAGATGTATTAAAAACAAGTTGATTGAAAAAGTAATGAACAATTTGAAGAATTGAATGAACCACCTTTGGACCTCATTTGGTATGAGGGCTAAGTCAGTAGTGCCACCTGTCAATAATTTTAGAGGACGGGATAGTGACGATTTTAACAGTTTCACTGTCCAGATCTGTCTACACTTGTAAGATATCCAGATACACTGTGTGCCTGACTACCTCTGGGTGTGGCCAGGAAGATCCGATCAAGGTGCATCTTTTATTTGTTTACACCTTTCAGAAAATGTGGGCACAATCAGAATGTGGACAGGCGTCGGACGAAGGATCCATGTTAGAACCAGATATAAATGGGGCTTTTGTGTAGTATCCAATGATTGAAATGTCTTTCAAAGTTTTTGGTTAAAAAAAGTATTTTCGTTGAGTTTCGTTGAGCTTTTGTTTGTGTTTTTGCTCTCAACAACCTATTTGTACTGACAGAATATATAAATAAATGGGAGACTTCTGAGTTGTCTGTTTTCCTCTCTTTTATGTGACCCAAGGGAGAAATCCCAGAGTGGTTCCCATCATCCAGGCGTTGGAGACAGGGGCCTGTCAAAGCCTCAGCAGGAGCGCAGCTAGGGTGCACTGTGACCTGGCCTCGCTCACAGCCTCGCTAGAGTGTTTTGGAAGAACCATGGAGGAATTGTAGGTCCCATGGGAATGGAGTCTGGTGTGAAGTGGGGTGTTTCTCTAGAGACAGGAAGGATGGATGGTAGAAGAGGAGTGGAAAAGGCTACCTCCATTCTTTCAGCTCACTGAACCTTTGTCATATATCACCTTTTTAACATGTACAATAGCTTGGTGTTCCCTTGTGAATATGAATTGAATTGAGAAAACACCATAAAGACATGACTATACAGTAAGCTTATGTTTTAGCTCATGGCCTGGGGGTTATCGTTGTATTTTAGAAGTAGGTTCATTTTGTCAGGGCTGTCTCAACTAAAATAGTTCAAGTCCAGCAAACCATAGATTTCTTACCATAGATTTTAGACCTGTAGATTTCTTTACTTGAATGTTGAGAATGACTTATTAGGCTTACAGGCGTATTGCTGTGTATTTCACTGAGGCAAATCCAAGCTCCGTTAACTTCTCGACTTCAAATCTCCAACAATCTGAGCTGAGCACTCAAGTGCCCTCCACGGTCCTTAAGTACCTTAACAGCATGAATCTAAAATTAGCCCGAAATATTAAACAGCATGAAGTACTTCATGGCAATGTAAATATTGATGTCATTGAAGTATTATATAATGGCGTGGCTCCTTATTACTGTTCAGCAGTAAGCTCATAAGTACACAAAAGGACGAGGAGACTCATAGGGGAAATAGATGCGTGATCACTACATACAGTTTGGCCTGAGGAGCTGAGGGGGGACGTAGGGGGAAGACTTTGAGATAATTGTAAGTGCTGAAAAAGCAGTACCCCAGCTAGAAAGCTCTCAACTAATATCAGTGCAAAACACACACACACCAATAAGCATGACAAAGGCACACACTACAGTAACACACAGACACAATAACAACACATAAACTAGCACACTCAAATAATTATACCCACTCACTATCACATAGGTCTTGGATTGCCTATAACCCCCCCACCCCCCACCATCCTCCTTTGATGAATACATAGTATATTCATGTCCTTATAGTGTTTTTGAAGAACAGTTCCTCGTTAGGCTGTGAGGCAGACCCACCATGTCACCACAGTGTTGCACCTTGGGACTCTTGCCCAGCCAATCACCAAAGACTACCCAGCCGGAGGAGGGAGAACCCGCAAGCTTTGTACCCTTAAGTATTTATGGTAATGAAGTGGTCTGGATTAATCATGAGCAATGTGGAAAGAATTCTGATGAACTTGGAGTGCATGGCTGTGAGTCACGCTCATCATCAGCGATCTGAGTTCCACTCCAGGCACGGACGTCTCCTCTCTCAATTATACACCATCTAGCTGCCAGGGAGGAGTGTATGCTACAGAACATCATTAATATGGATCTGAGAGGAGGGAAAGGACACAGCTTGATATAATGAGAGGTGCTCTGATTACTATTACAGTCACTATGTCCTATAACACTGGTACAGCAAGCAGAGGCACGTTTATTATTTATACTTATAGGACTATGTAATATGTTGATGTTTATGCTTGATCATACAGTAGTAGTGGCAAGTGTATGGCTCTGATACTCAGAAAACCTTTAACTGGGATACTCAGTAAACTTTAAGTGCTGATTCTCAGACAACCTTTAACTGGGATACTCAGTAAACTTTAAGTGCTGATTCTCAGACAACCTTTAACTGGGATACTCAGTAAACTTTAAGTGCTGATTCTCAGACAACCTTTAACTGGGATACTCAGTAAACTTTAAGTGCTGATTCTCAGACAACCTTTAACTGGGATACTCAGTAAACTTTAAGTGCTGATTCTCAGACAACCTTTAACTGGGATACTCAGTAAACTTTAAGTGCTGATTCTCAGACAACCTTTAACTACTTAACCCTTGTTATTGTCTGTCCTGAACCGCCATCTCATTCCTTTAATCTTTAGCAAATTTAAACAACTTTGAACTTAAAGGGGAGGTGTGCTGTGATAGATCAATAATCTGCAATGTAATGGTGGCTTCGTCTAAGGCCTTTTACTGCAAACTTGGCTTATTTTTGTACTGTCTGATTTGCTGTTTGTTTTTGGCTTCTTTTTGTCTCTAAAAGAGAATCAGTCCCATCTTACTGTACATTTATCCTGCTTAGTCATCTGAAAGACTCATGAGAGATGAACAACTGACTGGGACACCTGAAGCCAGAAAGCGATCCTAATTTCTCCCATGAGAGCGAGATGTGGTAGAGAGAGATGTGGAAGAGAGAGGGAAGGGAGAGGGAGAGAGAGAGAGAGAGAGAGAGAGAGAGAGAGAGAGAGAGAGAGAGACTAAAAGAGAGGGAGTCAGATTGAGTGAGCGATAGAGCACAAATGGGAGCAACTGAAAAGCATTGTGTTGCTCCCTCCCCGTACCTCCCTCTCCCTGTCTCCCCCCTGTGTCCCTCCCTCCCCTGCCTCCCCTGTACAGCAGTTAATTTAAATTCTGCAAGGAGACAACCAATAAATCACCTGCATTCTGACTAATGGTTCCTGCACTGAGGGGAAAACTCTCTCTTTCTCTCTCGCCTCTGTACCTGGAGACACTTCACACTGCAAAGAAATATAGGGTAGTACTATTAGCTAAATGTACACTACTTGTGCGCACAAACACACACACACACACACACACACACACACACACACACACACACACACACACACACACACACACACACACACACACACACACACACACACACACACACACACAAGCACACACACACACACACACACACACACACACACATACACACACACACACACACACGTTATTGCATAAACATTCACACTCTCACAAAAACACACGTACCGTAATATCCACTGGCAGGCTGCAGTTGTAAGAGTCAGCAGAAACACAACTCCCCTGCCAGGTTTGCACTTCCTCCAGAGGCAAACATCCCCCAAAGTGATGGTCCATAATTAGCTTCTTCAACTCCACCTCAGCTTTCACCGTTGATGTCTGAGACACAGAACTTAACCTTGAACCGTCATGCAAAAGCACAGCAATGGTGTTATTCCAAAAATATACTGCAGCTGTGAGCTTGACAAACCACGATCATTAAAAAACCTGAACCTTCTCACCCCAAATCCAGGTCCACTATTGTTATCACCACCAGCACGAATACCATTTACTAACTATAGGATTGACTGCAGCGATATTAGGTTAGTAAAAATACTAAAAATCAGCAGTTTGTGGGGAACAGTAGAAAACAAATGCACTCAATACAATGGGACTAAAATGACTGTGACTAAAACTAAACTAAAACGGTCCAGAGTTTTTGTCGACTGATAATAACTAAAACTAACCAGGAAGAAATGACCAAAATGTGACTAAAACTATTGTGAAAATAGCTGCCAAAATGAGCGCTGTATTGTGCAGAACCACGTAGTTTAACTTACGCATTTTGATTTTTTAAAATAAATAAATCGTTCTAATTGCTCCCCTGTGAAGTCGTGACTTGCGACTCCCCTGAATCGGGTCACATATTATATTATATTATATTATAACATTACCGTGAGAAAAAAACACCAAATGCTCAAATGTTTCTCTCACGTGGCCACAACTCAACAGCGCACGCCACTAAGCAAAATATGTATTTGATTGAAACAAAACACAGTCATGCTACAGTTTCTTAACACCATCTGCTCACAGTCAGTGGCGGTTCTAGCTTGTATGGCTCGCTTAGTGGAACGGCCCCTTGGTTGGCATGCAGATGCTGCATGGACATAATTCACTATTGACAGGGAGAAATGTGAAGGGAGGGTGGCCACAACAATGTGTGCGTTAGGTAGCTGCAAAGAAACATGTGTGGAACATGACACGGATCTTTCCAGCGGGATCAAGGAGGTGGGACCAGGCGAGACTGGGGCGGGACAGGGGCGGAACTGGGCGGTTACCTACAGATCCGCAGCCTCGGCCTATTGTAAAGGAGGGTGGGCCAGGGACAGAAAAACTGTATGCCCTTACTGGCACCAGAAGGCTTGTTCTCTCTGGTCTCTGCTGTTCTCTGTTTTGTGCCAGTGAGGCCCAGCGCTGAGGGATGAGATATGACACCTCAGGCCCCCCTCTATTTCTTCCCGGCCCTCTCGTGACCTGTCACTATCAGTTTGTCACTATTCTACTGAGTCCGCTATGCTAGAAAACATGTATATTCTCATTACCACTCTCTTTCTCTCACTGACTCTGTCTCTCACACACGCGCACACAAACACATTTAGCACACACACACAAACACACACACAAACACAAACACAGGAAAGGCTCACACTTGCACACGTACATTTGAGTTCCTGTGAGCTAGCTAGTTTGATGCCATGGACAAGGGACCATTATGAAGGGATGGTGTATACACTCTATAATCTGTTCTACTCTCTTGGTCTTTAAACTGTTCACTCTTTGATGAAAAGGGGCTATCACTTGTGTAGTGACCCGGGGTAACCCGCTGCAGCAAGCCTGGGCTCCCATTCCCCCCAACACATATGTCTGACTGCCAGCTGTGATTGGGGCCTCTGATCCCCCTGCGGGTCCTACATGTGTTTTTACACAGGACTGGACTACGTTCTCCGTCCCTCTCTCCCCCGCCATCCTCCTCTATTCTCCTCCCTTCTCTTCTCCCCCATCCTCCTCCCCTCTCCTCCCCTCCTTCCTCGCTTCCCTTCTCCTCGCTCCTCTCTGTTCTCCCTTCTCCTCCCCAATCCCTCCCCCACTCTCTTCCACATTTCTCTCTCCCCTCTCCTCTCCCCCCACCCCTCCCCCTCCTCCTGTGACTGGGCGGGGACTCCTGGGCAGCCGTTCTGTCCTGCTGACTTCTGACAGAAGATGATAGAGGTTGTACGCTGTGGGGTGTGACACAGATGGACAGAGCAGTGTGCAGGGAGTACACTCCACTGGACCACACCATCCACAGTCCCCAGTCCCCAGTCCCCCTTTCCACGCCCTCAGCTTGGTCTACAGCTGCAGCGAGAGAGAAGCTCCCCTGCAGTCTTCTCCTCCGGCCTTCTCCAACCCCGTTCCTCCAGACCTGCCAAAAACAGCCAGAGTACTGTAATGTATGTGGGACACTGACCTGTCTGCAGCTGATGCCACGTCTCAGACCCAGTAAGCATTTCTTCAGCTGTCTCTCTCCATCTATCCCTCGTATTATTGAGCCCACAACCAACATTTTTGCTGATATTCCTCCTGACAAAGTCAATTGGAAATGCAAAGGGAGACATGTTAAACGGACAGGCATCATCACCAGCTGAAATACTGTCAACAGCCTAAAGGGGTCTTAGTTTAATGTGAGATCCAAGGATTTTGGGAGGGGTTGTCATGGCCGCATGGCACGAGCAATGACTCATGGGTGTGAGACGAGGTGAGGTGCACACTGGGATACTATACATGGTTGGATGTTATGGCAAGGTAGAATACCCTTAATCAGCCATCTCCACCAAAGCTCCCGAGGGCCCTCTTAAGATCAGGTAAATCCCACGTACAGCTATATTGCCTTGCCTCGCTTACTCTAATCATCTCTCTGTCTCTCCCATTATCATTAAACAGATATTTAGCAGCTAACCTCTCTGATCCTGACGGACGTGAGTACCCCTCCCCCCTCCCCACCACATACAGTGTAGTAGTACTTTCCCACTCGCCTGTGCTCTATAACCACGTCTCATTAGCTGTGTAAATGGAGGGGTCTCATTGTGAATCCATTACAGGGGGAATCTGTCGGGCTCTTTGTATAATCTCTCCTCCACCACTGTGGGATTAATCATCCCAGAGAGAGCAGAAGTCAATCAATTTATCCAGAGAGAAAGAGAGAGAGGTGACAAAACACCTTACGAGAGGGAAACGCTGGGAAATTCTTATAGGCAAATTGAAATGCATGAGAGGAAAGAGGGAGAGAGCAAGAGGGAGAGGCAGAGAATGAGAATGCCAATTAAAAAGAGTTTTTAAAACCTTGTTTTCATGGAGTATCACGGTCTTCCACATAAATACACAATTCATGAATTTTTGTACTTCATATTTAGTATTTATTAGGATCCCCATTAGCTGTTGCCAAGGCAGCAGCTACTCTTCCTGGGGTCTAAGCAGGTATATATTACTACATTATTACACTGTTATTCATCCCCCCCTCCTCTCCCCTGTAACTATTCCCCAGGTCGTTGTTGTAAATGAGAGTGTGTTCATCGTCAATTTACCTGGTAAAATAAGGGTTAAATAAAAATAAATAAACATTTCAATGTACAATATAAAATCCACAATACCACAACAGCATTACAACGTGTTCATGTTACTCATTTGGTGCGTGAACCCCTAGCGGGACACCTACGACAACATCTGGTGAAATTGCAGAGTGCGAAATTCAAAATACAAAAATACAAAAAAGCTTCACTTCTTGCTAATTCAACCGCGTTGTCAGATTTCAAAAAGGCTTTATGGCGAAAGCATACCATGCAATTATCTGAGGACAGGGCCCCACACAAATACTTTTTCAACCAGCACAGGCGTCACAAAATCACAAAGAGCGATTAAATAAATCACTTACCTTTGAAGATCTTCCTCTGTTTGCAATACCAGGGTTCCCAGCTACACAATGAAGAAGTAAAGTACTTCTTTATATCCAAAAAGGTCTGTTTAGTTGGAGCCATAGGAACTGCATTCTGGGTCCTGTCTATTTGTATTTCCCATAGGCAAGCACTGAAATGGCCTGTGACCTCAAAAAAAACAATTCCGGATGGATCTTCCTCTGGTTTTTGCCTGCCATATCAGTTCTGTTATACTAACAGACATTATTTTAACAGAAACTTCAGAGGGTTTTCTATACAATGCTACCAAGTATATACATATCCTAGCTTCTGGGCCAGAGTAACAGGCAGATTACTTTGGGCATGTCAGTCATCCGAAATTCCGAACAAAAACCAGTCTCCAAAACAGGTTAGAGTGTTTGTGTATCTCTTCACACGCCGTGTTGTGCACATTTCCCAGAGTCGGTTCTGGACTTGGGGACTGTGAAGAGACCCCTGGTGGCATGTCTTGTGGGGTATGTATAGGTATTTGAGCTGTGTGTTAGCTATTTGAACAGAGTTCAGTACTTTCAACACGTCAATACCTCTCACAAAGACAAGTACTGATGCAGTCAATCTCTCCTCAACTTGGAGTCAGTAGAGATTGACAAACACCGTACTGATATTGGCTGTCTATGTACATTTAACGCCAGTCGTGCTGCTCTGCTTTGAGCCAACTAGAATTTGCTTGTGTTCTTTTTTTTGTGGCACTTGACCCTATAACTGGGCAGTGGTCCAGGTGTGATAAAACTAAGGCCTGTAGGACTTGTTTTGTTGATTGTGATGCCAAGAAATAAGAGCAGCTCTTCATCACAGACAGACCTCTTTCCATCTTCGCTACCGTTGAATCAATATGTTTTGACTGTCAGTTTGCAGTCTAGGGTTACACCATGTAGTTTAGTCTCCTCAACTTGCTAAATGTCATTCATTACAAGATTTAGATGAGGTTTGGGGTTTAGCGAATAATTTGTCCCAAATACAATGCTTTTAGTTGTTGTTATATAACAGGACTAGCTAATTAGTTGCCACACATTCTAGAACTGACTGCAGATCTTTGTTAGCTTTTGCAGTGATTTCATTTGCTATGCTAGCTGATGTGTATAATGTTGAGTCATCAGCGTATGTAGACACACAGGCTTTACACTATATTACTGGTAGGTCATGAGTAAAAATAGCAAAAAAGTTGAGAGGGGGGAGGGTGGGGGAGATATGGGAAGGGAGAATGAAGGAAATTAGGGAAAAACTGCAAAGAAAATGACTTTCTGGCGCTAAATGGTTCCAATTATCTGTGCCATCTATTTGGGAAAACACTGGGGTTTGGATGTACTGAGGAGAAAACTGGAGCTGTGGAGATCATTAGAGGTTAGTTGTGTGTGATGAGACTGCACATATTAACAAGCCACTTCATGCACAGTTCATTACAGCAAATAAGCCAATGATTGAAGAATATTTGTTTTTTAAATTGAGTCTGAACTAAATTGAGTCTGAAACACTCTACTAATATGTGTTTATGCATGTAGATTTAACAGTTATAGGTGTTTCAGAATCTAAAGTTGAAAAAAAAAAAAGTTTAACAGTATGTGCTTTTGGTGTTGCGCTGTGTGTATGAGTTTGGACCTGGTGTTGCGCTGTGTGTATGAGTTTGGACCTGGTGTTGTGCTGTGTGTATGAGTTTGGGCCAGTTCTGTGAGTGTGTGTTTGTGGGAAATTAGGCCAGGGTTCCTAGGGTAGCCATGCAACATTTCAGGCTGATGATACCTCTGTGTGTGTAATGAGAAGAAATTAGGGTCGACTGGCGATGTTAACCCACTTATAAAATCTGCCTCCCTTTAAAGGGTGTTAGAAAACCACAATTACCCCCCTGACATTTTTCCCTGCATGATTTATGAAGTGAACATTGCTTCCCTCTCCTCTAGCCCCCGTTTCCCTAGGTAGAGCAATAAAGGGAAGTTAAGGGACGGTATTGATCAAGAAAAAATTGTCTTTGATTTGCCTGGGAGAGAGGAGGGCTACTGATGAGTTTCTCTCCATCCTCCCCACCTAACCACCACCCAGGGCCGTGTCTAGCATTTTGGGGGCCCTAAGCGGGTAAAACATTTTAGTGACCCTCTTGACAGTGGAGAGAAAATGTACATTTTAAAGTGAATTTCCTGCAATACACATTTTTCCTTGACTTATGCCATGTTAATGATATCAAAGTGAGAGTGACTAACAAATCAGTGGTGGTCCCCTGGAGGCCAAGGCCCCTGGGCACGTTCCTGTGCATTTTGTAACCAGTCAGTATTAGGCCATGATAGCTGGCTAGACTAATTTACCAATCTAAAAATGGTTAGCTGACATGGCTAATTGAGTGACTGACAGAACAAGAGAAATTGCTGATGCACAACCAAATGTTGAACTTTAACCTTGTGTATTCTACTATTCAATTAATGTCACCTTTATTTAACTAGGTAGGCCAGTTGAGAACAAGTTCTCATTTACAACTGCGACCTGGCCAAGATAAAGCATAAACAACACGAGTTACACATGGGATAAACAAACATACAGTCAATAACACAATAGAAACATCTATATACAGTGTGTGCAGATGTAGTAAGATTAGGGAGGTAAGGCAATAAATAGGCCAATAGTGGCAAAATAATTACAATTAAAAATGTAAACATTAAGTTGAGATGCTGACTGAGTACCTAAAAAATATGAATACAACTTTTTTGGGGTTGAGGGCTCGCTAGCGGCATGGGGCCCTAAGTGACAGCTTTTGTCGCTTATGTCTGGAGCAGGCCCTGCCACCACCACCCACCCCTTCTCCCCACTCCACCTCCTCCCTCTGGCTGTCTGGCCACCCGCCACGTGTGAAGAAGCTTTCAACTCAGATCATCGTCTCCACTTCCACCTTTAATTGGCCATATGTGTCACCACCACCCTGCTGTTATTGGTGGAGAGGGAAAGGAGTGGGAGGGCAGAAAGATGTGACAGGGTGTGTGTGCAGACTTATTTGGTTATTACAAACGCTTGTCAGCATCCCAAATGGCACCCTGTTCATAGCCGCAGGAAGTAGGGGTGCTGAGGGTACTGTAGCACCCCCTGAAAACAAGAAATCTCACAAAAATAGTGCACTATGACACTATTTGCTTAGATAGTGCACTAATTTTGACCATAGCCCTTGTGGAACCTATTCAAAAGTAGTGTACTACTTTCAAAAGTAGTGTACTACTGTAGGTAAAAGTATGCCATTGTGTGCAGACCTTGACCATAAGAGGGAAGGTGTGTTACGGGGATGAATAAATGAATAAAGGAGATGGGGATAGAGATGCTCTAACATTAAAGTGGTCTCAGTAGACATGATCTAGAGCATCAGTATGAATGGCACATACTGGTACTACAGTACAATACCCACAGAAGCAGCAACACATTCCTCATGACATTCAGCAAGCATTCATTAACATGCATTAACCTTTACTCCTGATCACAGGAAGTGAAGCAGCAGTTACCTCTACATTATAAGGCAGGGGTTTATTTTCCTCTGCAGTGAGGATACCGAGAAAGGGTATTTGAAAAACAAACACACGAGTTGAAACAACAGCTCACATTCAGAACAACTAGCATGACGCGGTGAAGTGCATATTGATGACATCATCCGAGCTGGGTTCATTTTTACCCAATGTCAGTTATACTGCACTGTCTCCAGACATGTCTGTGATGAAGGAGAAAGGGATAGAGGGAGGAAAAGTCAGGGTTTTTTGGATAAGGGTCCACCCTCCTTCCCTTCTCTAAATGGCAAATGTCACAGCCAGGAGATAGAGAGGAGAAGAGAGAGAGAGAGAGAGAGAGAGAGAGAGAGAGAGAGAGAGAGAGAGAGAGGATTGGCTGATGGGAGTGTGGTGGAGCAGGAGTTTACAGAAGCCAATATCTCTCTGCAGTGGGGGTGATCAACCAAAGCCAAGCAGTGTGGCTGGCAGAGATCTCAGAGTTGGCAGTGCCAGGGTGCTAGAGGGGTAGCTTGCAGGGTCTAGGGACACATGGTGGAGAGCACATGCAAATACACATACAGTATAGTGACCTCAGCCCATACACCCCCTCCCTCACCCACTAGGCATGCAGCTGACACACACCAAACCTGGGTGGTAGAGCTAACAAATCTTTGGAAATGATTACAATTCGAGAACATTTTCAACAGTGCTCTTACTGCAGAAGGTTTGTCAAGATTAGTTTAAAATGTAACTGTTACACTGTCAATTTAGGATTAATTCATTATAGATTGTCAAGTAGGCTCTGCATGTCCGGGTTAGATCCCTTATACCATGGCAACAACAGAAATGACTACACACGCCAATTTATCTTGCAGGGATCTGAATGTCCAATAGCTAGTAGAGACAAGACACAACAGAATGAAAATCAACAGTAGCCTAAAGATAATGCTACAAATAGCTGGAATTCCAGTAAGCTAGATATTAAACCTTTGCCAAACAAAGGCCACTCACTCTATCAGCTTTTAGCACCAATGTGATTGTCAGAGTCTATCTAGAAGAGAGCGAAGGAGTCAGGCGCAGGACACAGGTAAGAGTTTTTTTTAAAACACTGTATTTACTGAATCCAAGAACGGAACAAAAATCCTGTTTACAAAAACAAGGACAAAACAGGACTCGATCTCCAACACACGAAAGACAATCACGCACAAAACAGAAAGGGAAACTAGAGGGTTAAATAAGGAACATGATCATGAGATTGGAACCAGGTGTGTAAAACGGTGGCAGCTAGAAAGCCGGTGACGTCGCCTGCCGAAAGCCGCCCGAACAAGGAGAGGGAACAACTTGGGTGGAAGTCGTGACAGTGATAAATGTCTGGGGCTGTGACGTTCTCCATTTTGTAAACAGAAGACAGGAAGAATAAAAATAAATCAAAATAAACACTGAAATTAGTCACTGCAGGTCGAACTGTACCACCTCTTAGCTCTTAGCTAACCCTCTGGACACTAGGGCCAGGGTTTAATCAGATCCGCGGTAATCCACAGTAACTGACAAACGCATATCTTGTCATTGCTTTTGTTTAGGCGGTTCGGGATTTTCTAACTGCATTGAAGCTGTCAAATCCACAAGTGGCTCCCGTCTCTATGCCTGTTGCAGACATCTGAGGACTGTCACATTGGTAGAAATCCATTGTGGCCGTGTTACACGTTCTAACACTGGAAGGTGGAATGTACTCCTACACCTTAATTAGGCTGACATAAATTTTTTGTTATTTAGTTAAAGGATTTTGAATTTGAGTGTCATTATTTTTATGTAGCCTTTCCCTTTCTGAATGTCTAATGCAGTTAGGATATAGGGACGGGTGTGGTTTCATGGCCAAAATAGCCGCCGCTCACCGATTTTACAGCTCTAGCGCAGTTACACCTCCAACACCCAATGAAAAGCGATGCGTTTGTCAGCTAACCAGGGTTAACGCTGATCTGATTCAATCCTGGCCCAGATCCACGGCACATTTCAGTCAACTGCTATCCTTTATTTGTCTCTGGAACTACCCCGTAGAAGTTTCTAGAACCAGGCAGAGGCTAACAGAGTCGGTCTGTGTGGTGGCATTGCTCTCCTGTGCATGGGGCTTATTGAGACACAAAGGACCTTTGGAAAGACAGGGTACCATATGATGTCGATCTACCATTGTCCGTCTGTTTGTCTATCTATCCATTTGTAAAATAACGGTGTTGAAATAACATTTACTGCTGGTTTGGTATGGATTTGCTGACACACAGAGTAAATGGTCCACTTTTCATTTTGTGAATGCAACCCTTTCTAATTTAAAAAAGGTCTGTCTGTCTGTCTGTCTCCCTCGCTCTTCTCACCACTGTCTCCTTCTCTCTGACTCGCCCTGTGCCTGGGCTGTCTGGGCTGCTGATAGATGAGTATCTGCCCTGGGATTATGTACTGCGAGCTGCTAATAATGTTGAAGAGCCTCCTGGGCTCTCAATCCCTGAGCAACACCGCAATAAAGCCGGGAGCTGGGAAATACATGGCTATTTAATGGAATCGCCTGTCCAGGAGCTGAGGGGAGCTTCAGTGCCGAGCTATATTTACAGTTAGCCCCCATGCCACTTCCATGTTCGCCTCGCCTGCCTGCCTGCCTGCCTGCCTGCCTGCCTGCCTGCCTGCCAGCCCCCTCAGAGGACAACAGGCATCTGCCGCTCCGCTCGGCAATACCTCGATGCTTCCTCCCTCCCACGCCACGCGCCACCGCCACGAGCACACACTCTGCTCACACAGCCAACAAAGTAAAAGCCAAAGAGTATAGAGTCAACCAGTCACGTGTCGGAAGTGGCAAAAGGCCAGGCAAAAGTCAAATGGGTGACACGTGATCGAGGTGAGATGAGCTAATGCTCCCGCGAAGGCTGTCAGATAGACCGTGCCACTTTGTAAACAACAACTGGGTGGTTCACTTTTGGTTGCCGGCGCCGCAGTTGTTACGTCTGTCTTGTTTCAGACCTTGTCATGAATTTGCACCATCTGTCTCACACCGAAGTCAAGAACAACTGTGACACGACGCACCGCTTCTTCCGTCTTCTCTTTCTATTTATACTGCGATAAGGAGAAATCAGCACAGGGATGGCATTGCTCTGGCTGCCACATCTCCATCTTCCAGGGCCATATGGCTCATCAACAGCAGGGGGGGACGTTGAGTCCTCTGACTCTGGGGCACGAAGGGGCTCAGACCTTTACTTCATCCATGTCACAGGTTTGACATCGAGATCCACAGCACCACATATACTCTATACTGAACCCCCTCACATCAATTCAGCTCACTGTGTGTCTCCGTGATAACCTCTGTTTCACATCTCCTTGTAAGTGTTATTGCACAACAACTGACAGGTGGGGTGATTGTGTTCGATCAGTGATGATTAGTTTTACTGAGAAAGAATTTGGTCTCACAGGCAATACGAGCTGTGTTTCTGGCCTCCGGACACGCTAGGGGTCTTGGTCGTCCTTGTGTCCACACATGTTGACCCCGGCACTGGGCTTGTGTATGCGCAGTGTGTCAGGAACGAGAGCGAGCGACTCCGCATGACTCATTACATGCTCTTGGACTGTTTTAATGGATACAGATTGACAGCCGCACACATGCAATGTTCAAGGCAGCATCCTGGCACGGAATCTTTCTAATCTGGTGTCAGACCCGCTCCAGAACAGCAGGCATTGGCACAGCCAACTGTCTAATATCCCCACAGTTAGATATACACACATACTCTCACATACAGTACACACATACACACACACACACACACACACACACAAACAATCACAAACACAAACAGACATATAGGACATAGAAAGCTATGCATGCAGACACACTCCCACACTCACACACACACACAGTAGTTCCTGATGGTCGGAACACATCGCCTGTCCACAGAATAGTGACCTTGATTCTGGATTCAGTTGAGCACTTCCCTTGTCTCAGTCGGCATTCTGATCTCTGTCTCAATTGATTCCTTGGAGGAGGTGGGGAAGCTCAGCTCTCTTTGTTCTGGGTGGAACTTAGTTGCCCTCCGTTGTGCACAGGGTTGACAGAGGTTAGTAATTGAAAGCGACATCATTACGCAAAGCTTTGTCATGCTTCTCGCATCCATTCCCAGGACCCTCTCACTCTCTGGTCTCCATCTCTGAGGCTATTGTCTAGGTCAAGCGCTGGAACACAAAACGCTATTGCTGCACCGGTTTCACCTCGGCCGTCTTCTCGAACCCGGCCAATCCAACATTGCAATACAGCAGTCAACTCGTTTTATTTTCCTTATTTCTTCCTTCCCCTTGGTCCTCATCACAATCTGCAAACATTTAACCAGCCTTTTTCGGTTCACAACGCGGGCCATTGTAGATAGGCATGGCTGGAGTCATGCAAGTACTATACAGTCCCCTCTGTGTGTGTTCTAAGTGTCCTTCCTACACACACTCTGGCTTCTGTCAGGGACGGCTGTGTAGAGGTTTGAATTTCTGGGTGTTTAAAAAAAATAAGGAATTCCACTTTTGCAACCTTGAGCGACAATAATAATATTACTGCAAGAAGTTGAACTATAGTATTGGTTAAAACTTTATTTGAATAGTCCCATCTGTAGATGCTCTATAGACTATCTACAGACTATCAGTACAATGTCAACTAACTATCTACTAACCCTAGTTCTAACCCTAACCCTTATCCTAACCCTAATCTTAACCCTCACCCTAACTCTTATTCTGAACCTAATCCTAACCGTAACCTTAGCAGGAAGTTGTTGTCAACAGATAGTTTGTTGATAGTATGATCATCTGTAGAGTATGGTGTGAGTATGGCGTGAGTATGGTGTAGACAGTCATCTTTTCATGTTTTTATAATCGACAGTAGGTTGACCAAACCTACCAAGGCTGAAGCAAAATAAAATATGTTTGGAGCAGAGTAGATAAGTGGATATTGAAAATGTTTTTTTTAAACAGTCATACAGAACCCATGACTAAGGCAAGAGATGAGCACCACTGACTTGGAATGCCCAATTTCTGCTGTAATGTGTACTGTAATGTTAAGAAAAAAGAGAAACCCTGTGTACAGCAGTGCATCAAGATAAAGTGCTGGTTTTGGCAGGTCCACCTGTTTTTTACACTTGTTTTGCGTACAGTATACTGTCCTAATGGTTACTCTAGTACAGCATTAACTAGGTTGGGCTAACTCAACTGACCGCACGTTCCCCTTGCTCTCCCGCAGGGTATGTGTGGTAGTGACCCGATCCAGGATCCAAACCCCAGCTGGATCCCAGCTCTGGCAGGAAGCCCAGCCCCACGCTGTCTCTGGCCCTCTGTTTCTTGGCCAAGACCAACACCAGCAGACACGAAACAGTGACCCCCGTGGAGCACCATGCTGACGGAGCAGCCAGCTGACCATGCAGGGTTCACTGACCACACTAAACACAATGACCACGAAGCATTGACCAAGAAGTAATGTCCAGCAGAGATATTCTTATGAGCCAGCTAAAGTCAGTTACTCTCATTCTGATGGACCCCTTCAGTCATTTCATAACATCACAGTCTCCCTAAAGAACAATACAGTTGAAGTCAGGAGTTTACATACACTTAGGTTGGAGTCATTAAAACTCGTTTTTCAACCATTCCACAAATTTCATGTTTAGAAACTATAGTTTTGGCAAGTCGTTTAGGACATCTACTTTGTGTATGACACAAGTTCTTTTACAACAATTGTTTACAGACTACAGTGAATTATAAGTGAAATATACAATTGTTGTATCACAATTTCAGAGGGTCAGAAGTTTACATACACTAACTTGACTGTGCCTTTAAACAGCTTGGAAGATTCCAGAAAATGCTTGGAAGATTCCACATCATTTGAGTCAATTGGAGGTGTGCCTGTGGATGTATTTCAAGGCCTACCTTCAAACTCAGTGCCTCTTTTCTTGACATCATGGGAAAATCTAAAGAAATCAGCCAAGACCTCAGAAAAAAAATTGTAGACCTCCACAAGTTTGGTTCACCCTTGGGGGCAATTTCCAAATGCCTGACGGTACCACATTCATCTGTACAAACAATAGTATACAAGTATAAATACCGTGGGACCACGCAGCCATCATACCTCTCAGGAAGGAGACGCGTTCTGTCTCCTAGAGATGAACGTACTTTGGTGTGAAAAGTGCAAATCAATCCCATAACATCAGCAAAGGACCTTATGAAGTACAAAATTAATATATCCACAGTCAAACGAGTCGACATATATCGACATAACCTGAAAGGCCACTCAGCAAGGAAGAAGCCACTGCTCCAAAACCGCCATAAAAAAGCCAGACTACGGTTTGCAACTGCACATGGGGACAAACATCATACTTTTTGGAGAAATGTCCTCTGGTCTGAAACGAAAATAGAACTGTTTGGCCATAATGACCATCGTTATGTTTGGAGGAAAAAGGGGGAGGATTGCAAGACGAAGAACACCATCCCAACCGTGAAGCACAGGGGTGGCAGCACCATGTTGTGGGTTGCTTTGCTGCAGGAGGGACTGGTGCACTTCACAAAATAGATGGCATCATGATGTAGGAAACTTATGTGGATATATTGAAGTGACATCTCAAGACATCAGTCAGGAAGTTAAAGCTTGGTCGCAAATGGGTCTTCCAAATGGACAATGACCCCAAGAATACTTCCAAAGTTGTGGCAAAATGGCTTAATAAGGACACAAAAGTCAAGGTATTGGAGTGGCCATCACAAAGTCCTGACCTCAATCCTATAGAAACTTTGTGGGTATAACTGAAAAAGTGTGTGCGAGCAAGGGGGCCTTCAAACCTGAGTCAGTTACACAAGCTCTTTTGGGAGGAATGGGCCAATATTCACCCAACTTATTGTGGGAAGCTTGTGGAAGGCTACCCGAAACGTGTGACCCAAGTTAAACAATTTAAAGGCAACGCTACAAAATACAAATTGAGTGTATTCCACTGGGAATGTGATGAAAGACATAAAAGCTGAAATAAAATCATTCTCGCTACTATTATTCTGACATTTCACATTCTTAAAATAAAGTTCTGATCCTAACTGACCTAAGACAGGGAATTGTTATTGGGATTAAATGTCAGGAATTACGAAAAACTGATTTTAAATGTATTTGGCTAAGGTGTATGTAAAATTCCGACTTCCACTGTACATTAAGGTCACATTAAATCTGTATTTACTGTGTGTAAGGCAAAGTACCATTCATACTCGTGTTCAGACGTGTTTATAATCCTGTAGAGTTTCTCTGGGTAAGTCTGAAGTGTTTGTTCTCCTCTTGGTCCTTTGTTACTTTCCAGAGGCATCTCTATTGATCTCAGCCCCACAAGGGAAGGAGCATTGAGTTTGTATCCGGTAAGTCAGACACTTTCCCTGGGCAAGGAGGCTTTTAGTTACCCCTTCTATGAACCTAAGTCCCTTCTTCATCAACCATTTCTATCCATTCTATATTGTTTCTCTACATCTTCTAAGAGAACTCTAGTTTCACACTGTGCTATGGCTTCTGACACGTTAGACTATGGCCAGCTCATAATAGAGGACCTCTGACAAGTTAAGTGTGTGTGTGTTTAGTTTGTGTTAGTTTTGTGTGTGGTGTGTGTGTGTGTGTGTGTGTGTGTGTGTGTGTGTGTGTGTGTGTGTGTGTGTGTGTGTGTGTGTGTGTGTGTGTGTGTGTGTGTGTGTGTGTGTGTGTGTGTGTGTGTGTGTGTGTGTGTGTGTGTGCGTGCTCTGTATATATGTGACACCACAGAGACCTGAGGAGTGACAGACTGCAGGGAGTACGTCACTCCTCATGTGATGCCCATGCGGCCCGGAGACAGATCATGGCATTGTATGAATTATACACACTCTGGAAGCCGTCTCCACTCAGGGTCGTGTGAGAGAGGAGAGGAGAGCAGCAGCCAAGGGGGACTGAGAAGCAGCTCTCACTGCATTGATCCTGCCAGAGCAGCAGCGTCGGGCTCCAGAGCGAGGTGGAGAAGAAGCACTTTTCCATTTAGCGCCTGACAATATCCAAGCTTTCTAGTCATTTCCTGTCTTTCAGGCCAAAGGAAATGAATCAAAGGGCTGTCAAGGATAGGCTCAGGAGTGCTCCTGCAATATGAGGTGTTGAGGAAGAGAAAGTAACTTTGATATTTAAGGTTTATTCATTCTTTATGGACTCTTGGGCAATGATATGGGACCACGTTGCTACACTGTGGATACTAAAGCTAACAGAGCTGGAGGTGTAATTCCTTCTGCCCATCTCTTTCTTTCACTCTCTCTCTCTCTCACTCTCACTCGCTCTCTCTCTCTCTCCTCTCTCACTCTCTCTCTCTCTCTCTCTCTCTCTCTCTCTCTCTCTCTCTCTCTCTCTCTCTCTCTCTCTCTCTCTCTCTCTCTCTCCTCCCCCTCCCTCCCTTTGTGTCACTCCCATTTAATCACAAACGTCAGGCTATTGATTCTTGGTTCAGGCTTCTTCTGAAAATATCACTTGACTGACATGGCTTCAATGACCAAAACATCAAAACACATGTGCAAACACACACACACACACACACACACACACACACACACACACACACACACACACACACACACACACACACACACACACACACACACACACACACACACACATACTTAGTTATACCTAAACAATGTGGACATGTGCAACATATATAGGTATACAGTGTACATGCAAGTGCTGTCATGACATTGTATGTGTATGTTTACATAGGATGCATTCGGGTACAGTACGCAGAGGGATCTGTGTACAGATGGATGTATTAACACCTGTTTTTATTTTAATGCTGGTGCCACTCTGCACACACAAGCTTGGTAGCTGGTCCAACATTTTGCCAATTCTCTGAAGTTCAAAGACATTCAATGTCCCTTCATCGAAGCCACTCCTCCTGTGGGCCTAATTCAGAAAATGCATGTCATATAATAACAAGATGCCTACACCCTCTGTCGCTCTCTCCCCACCATCAACATTTCAGTTGCACCTCGCGCCCTACACTGTCCATTTCATTTAAATAGCTCGCTCGCTCCATAGCTGCTGTATCTGCCCTGTTTGGTGATGTTGGGCTAATTGTAACAAATATTTTACAAATCGGAGGTTTAAAAAGGAACAATATAAGCCGTTACTTTTTGGGGTTGGAACTTTATTTTGCTGGTTGGAATGAAAAAAATAATGGTTCTGTTCAGAACGAAACGATTGGAAAATAATTTTGGTTCCAACCCCTGGTTGTTAGGGTATATAGAGGAAAGGAGACCGCATTGTTCTGAGGGAGAAGGGGGTTACAAGACCGAGAGAGACCAAAAAAATAAAATATAAACTCACACAATTGTGATTAATTAGCTGCCCATCACAAGAGCTGGAGTTAGTGGGGATGGATGGATTGCCTATTAGGCCTGAATAGAGGAGATGGGGTTGCAGCCAGGTAGCTCGTCTGGAGTTGACACCTGAAGACAATTCACAGAGTGTGCATCCTTCCCCAGTCAGCCACGGCAGAGCAGAGGAGAGGCCCCACTCCTGTCTGTATCCCCCATCCGTCTTATCTTCGCAACTCTCACCTGGCAGCCCATTAATTGAAGGAGAGTGAATGGACTGGGCCATGCAGCTCTAACTCCCTATCTCAAACTATCTCCCATTCAGACTCACTGGAGGGATTAAAGGGGCATTCTGCCATTTCTACATCAATTTTTGGACTTATAAATTAATGGTATACATTATACCCACTGATTCTTGAAAGAAATCTTACAAATGCCATATGAGCTTAGTTCTACTATCATACCCCATCAGAACCCATAATATGAGCTTAGTTCTACTATCATACCCCATCAGAACCCATAATATGAGCTTGTTTTACCCCAATGTTTGTAAACAACGTCAATGTAAACAAATACTGTATAGCCTCAAAACATGGTTCAAACTACAATGTTGATACCATGGATGGTCAGTCCTTGCATCCAGAGCTCTGTCTTTGAATTTGACAGTGGGTGCATTTCTTCAGCCCCATCCCTCAGCTGGTTTAAGAGCGTGGGCTTTCTCTATACTGGTCATGGTGTTGGTGGTGGTGATGATGATTGAATATTTGAGAAGTGCATTCTCATCTTTTATTGCTTTGGCATTGGTTCATTACTGCCTAATGTGCAATGCACATTACTGAACTATTAATGGCAAAGTCATATTTTGATTGGACTATTTTGACTATTTTGTATGGAGACAATAACACAGTCAAAACCGAAGGTCTCCATCAATGTCAAGCTGTCAGAATCTAGGTGCCAAATAACACATAATCTCTATCTCTCTGTCTCTCTCTCTGTCTCTCTCTCTCTCTCTGTCTCTCTCTTTCTGTCTCTCTCTCCCTCTCTCCGTCTCTCTCTCTCTCTGTGTCTCTCTGTCTCTCTCTGTCTTTCGCCCTCTCTCTCTTTCTCCCCCCCACCCTCTCTCTCTCCCTCTCTCCGTCTCTCTCTCTCTCTCTCTCTCTGTGTCTCTCTGTCTCTCTCTGTCTTTCGCCCTCTCTCTCTCTTTCTCCCCCTCTCTCTCTCTCTCTCTCTCTCTCTGTCTCTCGCCCTCTCTCTCTCTCCCCCTCTCTCTCTCTCTATCTCTCTCCCTCTCTCTCTCTCTCTCTCTCTGTCTCTCTCTCTCTCTTCTGGGGTGTTGCTGTGAGACCTTAATCAGGGACCCACTGTTGTTGCTCTTCTCAACCTCTCACAAACAAAGATATTTTAAGGTCTGCCAACTGCAGAGGTGCCAACACAGAAACAGGCTGTACGTTTCTCTGTCTCCAGATCAATCTGATTATTCCCCAGGTTCCTCTCACTGGCAAGACAGCCACATCCACCCCCACATACACACTTACTGACTTTCCCCCCAACGTGACCAAAACAATTACACAGCCAAAGTCATTCAGTTAAAGCAGAGGGCCTTTGGGGAAGTTCGGCAGAGATTAAAGCTAATCGGGGGAAATAAGTAAATCAAATGTAGTGTTTATTTTCCAGCCACAGGCATTGACTTGGTTTTTCTTATTCAGTAAAGACAAATCTAAAGTACCCTCACTTGGCCCATTCAAAGGCAATATAGGAATCATGTTCCCATTTCAATCAATTTTACATTGATAAATTTTATTGTTTCTCTCCAGGATGCCAAGAGATTCCTTTGATGCTACTTAATATGGCTGGATCAATCAATCATCTCATTTAGACACAACAGTAACTGTATCATTATGGTTTGGGTGATATAACACTGGGCTGCTTGGGATATTTTTAGCTCAGTGGTGATGACCGCTTCAACAGAATGTGAAACCCTCTTCCCCCTCTTGGCCTTTCAGTGCAGTCACAGCTATTTTCTCAAAGCCAGACTGAATGTGACTTTGGCTGGGTCATCAAACTGCTTTTTCTGTGTAGATAGATCCAGCCAGATCTACTATTATCCTCAGCTGACCCATCACTAACCACAAAGCCTTAATGGTCTCTGTGTCTCCCACCATCCATATCTCATCCTCACAATCTCCCTCCATCTCTCTGGAAGAACAAGCATCCATGATCCACACATCCAGGCACCTTTCTGTATGTTGCATGGAAGTTAGGAATGATCTCCTTAACAAACTGTCTTTTTTATATCACACCCTTTCTCTTCTCTTCTCTTGAAGCTCAGTTATCAGAAAGAGGCTAATTGGCCTTTAACTTCCCAACGCCTTCCCTTTCTCAGAGAATTCCCTTGAAAGACAACTGTCGTCTGTCTCTTAATTGCTGGCTGCTTATTCACTGCTTCTTTCTCTCTCTCTCTCTCACTGTCTCACTGTCACTCACTCACTCACTCACTCACTCACTCACTCACTCACTCACTCACTCACTCACTCACTCACTCACTCACTCACTCACTCACTCCGTCTTTCCCTCTCCCTCTCCAGAGCAATTCTCTCACTGCCTCTGTGTGCTGTTAGGTCACAGTACTAATGATAAAGAATGCTTGAAGAGTTAAGAGACTATGTTAGGATCAATAGTCTGGTATCCTCTGGGCTAAAGAGCGGGCTGATTATTGCTGATTAAGAGCCATAGTGGATCAATGCCCCTGATTGGTCCTGTCGTTGTCTGATGGATGCTTTGTCCCCCGCTATTGGGCAATCAAGCCAATAAAGAAGGGAAACCGATGTTGACCAACATTGAGCGTTCATGTAATCTAACATTCATATACATGCTAGAGCTTCAGGTTCCTCTGTGTCCACATCACTAAGGATCTATCATGGACCACACACACCAATGCAGCCGTGAAGAGGGCACGACAACGCCTCTTCCCCCTCAGGAGGCTGAAAGGATTTGGGTCCTCAGATCCTCAAAAAATCCTCAGCTGAACGACTGAGAGCATCTTGACTGCCTGCATCACCACCTGGTATACAGTACATAACTGGGGCCGAGCTCTCTGCCATCCAGGACCTCTATACCAGGCGGTGTCAGAGGAAGGCCCTACAAATTGTCAAAGACTTCAGCCACTCAAGTCATAGAACTGTTCTCTCTGCTACCGCACGGCAAGCGGTATCGATGGACCAGGTCTGGAACCGACAGGACTCTGTACAGCTTCTACCCCCAAGTCATAAGACTGCTAAGTAATTAGTTGAATAGTTAACCGAATACTGTAGCTACCCGGACTATCTGCACGGGCCCTTTTTTTCACTAACTTTGTTGGACTCATCACATAAACTGCTGCTATTGTTTATTATCTGTCACTTTATTCCTGTATCTACCTCAATTATCTCATACTCCTGCACATCGACTCGGTACTGGTACCTCGTGTATATAGCCAAGTTATCCTTACTCATTGTGTATTTATTAGTACTTTTATTATTACATAGATTTTTCTATTATTTCTCTATTTTCTTTCTCTCTGCATTGTTGGCAAGGGCCTATAAGGAAGCGTCTCACTGTTAGTCTGCTCCTGTTGTTTACGAAGCATTTGACGAATAAATAAAATCATCATTTGATTTCAGTAGGGTGCCAGTGTGACGGCTGTGGCCACATCACAATGTCACTCAGGCAGACAAAAGACAAACCCCAGACTTTATTGAGTCACCTAGCTACATATTGAGAAGCTCCGCCAGGGATAGAGCCATTATCTAACCTACAAATGCTTGAAAGAGGAAATAAACAATGGAATTAAATTGCTCAGTGGATAAACACACATGAAAGAAGCACTCAAGGGCCTCTCTGTGTCTCTGAGCAGGTTGAGTGTCATTGCGCTCTTTCAACGCGGGGCATGTTTGGAGCTCGCTCGACATTCTGTGAACTGGCAAGCTGAGCTAGGGAGCTACAGAGAGACAGAGGAGCTCAGTGCACCTGCCTGCCTCTGTGTCTCTGTTTGGCCAATGTCTGGCTCTGATGTTTACACCCACTAATTTGGTTCTAACTCGTCCTCCTCCAATGGAGAGTGAGAGAGAGCGAGAGCGGAGCGAGAGAGAGAGAGAGAGAGAGAGAGAGAGAGCGCTGTATTATGGTCAAAACTCAGTAGAGCAGAATTATATTTCGTTTATCGCTGTCTCCCTTTGTTGTATAAAACCCACTTTAATGAACCAGGTACTCAAGGGTCCTCTCCAAGTAGCTTGATTGCCATGGATGGCAATCACGGCAGGCAGCTCTGTAAATGTTTTAGCACCCACACTACAATGATCACAGGCTGCCTCAAAATGAGCTTGTTTCTGTTGGAGTGGGATCATACTCATCCCTCTTTGTTCAAGTTTTCTTGAGTGGAGAGATTTTTTTATTTTTTAGAAACATGCACCTGGTGCACCTGGCATTGTTTTTGCTTTTTTGGGGGGGGGGGGGCAGGCTTCGTCGAAGCTGAGCAGCTGTGTCAATAGTGATGATGGATTTGTCAAGTTAAAGGGGTCGTTGGCGAGAAGGGGAAGGCAGGAACTTTGACCTTCATCCTCTGTGGATGCCAGGTCATTAGCAATCAATAAACAATAGATGGTGTTTGTGGTTGCGGTAGAGAATGATTCAATGTCCCTGTCTTCAGATATAATCTGGTACATTTCTCTTACCATCTCAATCACGTCTACAATTTCACACAACTGATACGTTTGCAATTACTGTAAGTGATAAACAAGAACAGACAAACTGTGGCAACTATAGAGAGCAGTGTCTTAAAACAAATGTTAATTTCACTCGATAAATGATAATTAGCCAAGTGAATTCGTTATTATACTGTATTAGAAAAATGGGATTATTTTCCCTTGTTGACTGACGGGTAACCAAGAACACATTGACAGAATGATCACCACTCGCCAGTCCCAATTGCATGAAAATCACACGTATATCAAATGATAGCAGTTTGCATAGCCCATGAAGGTTGCTGTGCTCTATTTAAATTAGATTTGAAAGATGTATTACTGAATGGGCCAAGAATTTCAACATCAAATCAAATGTATTTATATAGCCCTTCTTACATCAGCTGATATCTCAAAGTGCTGTACAGAAACCCAGCCTAAAACCCCAAACAGCAAGCAATGCAGGTGTAGAAGCACGGTGGCTAGGAAAAACTCCCTAGAAAGGCCAGAACCTAGGAAGAAACCTAGAGAGGAACCAGGCTATTTGAATGTGAAATAGGCTCATACTGCATTCATCTTCTGTGCTCATATTCCAAAGTATGACATTTAAATATCATTGAAACATTTGTTAGAATAATTATGCCATTAACCTCTCCTTCTGGTGATTCAAAAGCAGGTCTTGAGAGTTGAGGACCATTTCTACTTCAGTGTGAAGCAAAGGTTAAAGGAGAAGTTTACCCAAAATCAAGAAACTCCCAAGTGGTTCCATAAATTGAAACTTGTTCAGTGGAGTTTGCCCTCTCCCCTTCTTGCTCCCTGGGATTGCAGAACTGAGACAGCTGCAAAAACGGGTCACATGATACGTGACATTGCTGGATGCAGGCTCGCTCTTCTCCGTTGTTAGTGAATGGGTGAATCACAAATCTACAAACCTGGCAAATTCACTATTTTATTGAAAGTGGCCAAATAAGCTATTTTTGTCAAAAGTAGAATGTGTAATTCCCACCTAAAACATCTGTGATTATTTCATATTCTTATTTTATGTAGCAGATTGCCACAGCAGTGGAGATGGGTGACAACTGTGTGCGACCTATGCGCAACCATGGCCGCCATCCTGGGGGACACCCTGCTCACATTGTGCCCTTATATGGAGCATGAGGTCACAATTTTACTTTTGGGAGAAGGAGCTGGTGCGACTGTTCATAGAGTTAGCCCTATGACAAGTGAAGTTAGTTATGCAAAGTGGAAAAAGAGATGGTAACAAGAGCAGGCTGGTGTTTGCTGCCCGGCTGCACTTTATACAGGAAATAAAGAGAAGAAGACACAAAATGTCACAGTTTTCCGGTAGAAGAAGATACATGGAGATGCAGAAGATGGTTAGCAGCAATTAGAAGTAGTAAATACGACGTACAAACTCCTGCAGCCAACTTTACATCGCTGTGTGTGTGTGTGTGTGTGTGTGTGTGTGTGTGTGTGTGTGTGTGTGTGTGTGTGTGTGTGTGTGTGTGTGTGTGTGTGTGTGTGTGTGTGTGTGTGTGTGTGTGTGTGTGTGTGTAGCAAGCCCTTCAGCGACGATGCAAATTAACGAGATATGCAATCTGAAATTATGGGGTTAGAAAACTGAAGGGTACTAAAACATACAGCTGTTTCTACTGTATTTCCATGGACTGGATCTGGCACAGTGCCAAAATACAAAGGTGTGTTTGAGAAGAGAAAGCAAGCGTTTGGGTGTAGCCTGATTCTTGACGTTTGAGGTGTTCTTCTTGTGTAATTACCATTACACCATATCATGTAGACGTGCCGTACCCCGTTCAACGGCACTTAAACCTCTTGTCTTGTGCATTCAACCACCAGACTGTGTTGATCCTGAGGAAGGGTTTCTAAAACGCTGGCTGCCATCTGAAGTTCAATTTGCCTACATTTTGTTGTCAGAATAGGCTATTCTGGCTCAACTAAATAAGGTTCGACAACGTCAACGTCCCTCTAGTAGGCTACTCTTCCTCCTCACGTCGTCAGACATGTTCTTGGTTGTTTTTCTTAAGAGAACTATAACGCCACTGTACTGTCTTCCAGGTGAAACGGAAATCGCACCGCTTCTTAGACTTGCTTTCAATGAGAATGACAGATCTATAAGCCCCCCCCAAAAAAATTTGGGTCACCCCAACATTTACATACTGCGTCTTTCAATATCCTCACTAGATCTACCCCCCCAAAAAAACATGCGACACCAACCTCCATGTAAGTGCATATCATAGTGACGTTTCTAAGTAGCAGGGTGACCCCCACGAGGGGAAACTCCACTGAACAAGTTTCAATGTATGGAATCACTTGGGAGTTTTGGGATTTTGGGTAAACTTTTCCTTTAAAGCCTCTACAGGATCGGTGGGTCCCCTGTGGGATGGTTGAGCTTACGTAGGCTAATGTGATTAGCATGGAGTAAGTAACTGTTAAGCCCTGGCCATAGAGAGGCTTTTTATTCTCTAGGGTGTGACTAGGGTGGGCGTTCTATGTTCTTTTTTCTATGCTTTTGTATTTCTTTGTTTTTGGCCGGGTATGGTTCTCAATCAGGGACAGCTGTCTGTCGTTGTCTCTGATTGAGAACCATACTTAGGTAGCTCTTGCCCACATGGGTTTTGTGGGCAGTTATTTTCTGTTTAGTGTGTTTTGCACCTGACGGAGCTGTTTCGGTTGTTTCTGTTGTTCCTTGTTGTATTTAGTGTTCAGTTTATTAAAATAATGGTGAACACTTACCACGCTGCATCTCGGTCCTCACCTTCTTCCACCAACGGCCGTTACAGTAACACAACAAATTCCCAGGACATAGTGTCAGGATGGTGTATTGGAGGCAAGTGCAGGAGAGCAGATTATAATGAACAGGCGCACTTTTATTATAGTTCCAAAAAACGAGAGCACTAAATGAATCAATCTCGCTCAAAAAATGGAACATAAAAGTAGAGTGCGTAAACTAACACTCCCTAACATGAAAACAATTACACACAAAACATGATGTGAAACAAAGGGTTAAATACAAGTAGTTAATTGGGGAAATGAAAACCAGGTGTGTATGGAAACAAGACAAGAGAAATGGATATACGAAAAATGGAGCGGCGATGGCTCGAAAGCCGGTGACGTCGATCGCCGATTTTCCGCCCGAACAAGGAGAGGGGCTGACTTCGGCAGAAGTCGTGACAGATAGACATATCTGATATGGGCAGAAAGCTTCAATTATTTTTATTCTAACTGCACTGCCCAATTTACAGTAGCTATTACAGTGAACGAATACCCTGCTATTGTTTGAGGAGACTGCGCAGTTATGAACTTGAAAATGTATTAATAAAAGCAATTAGGCACATTTGGGCAGTCTTGATACAACATTTTGAACCAAAATACAATGGTTCATTGGATGAGTCTAACACTTTGCACAAACACTACTGCCTTCTAGTGGCCAAAATTTAAATTGCGCCTGGGCTGGATTAATACATTATGGCCTTTCTCTTGCATTTCAATGATGGTCCCCAAAAAATTGTTCTTTGTATTATCTTTTACCAGATCTAATGTGTTACATTCTCCTACATTAATTTAACAGTTGCACATCAAGTGTTTCCTTTCAAATGGTATCAAGAATATGCATATCCTTGCTACAGGCAGTTAGATTTGGGTATGGAATTTTAGGCAACATTTTTTTTTAAGAGGGCAGATCCTTAAGATTAAGGGGATCTAAAGAGAGGGTTGAGACTGAGTGTGAGCAAACATGAATTATTAGATGATTAAATTGTTTGTTAGTGTTTGGGTGACACAATTGAACTTGGGTTGGGTAGACTCTTTTCAGGGCCCACAGCCTTCATGCTGCTCTGCTCCATCTCAACCAATGGCCCCTGTCCATCAGTACAGCTATCACACGCACTCTGTGACTGACACTATAAAGACAGAAGGGACCATAACTGTTTTTATTTTTTTTGGAGAAAAGTAACACATACTCTCTCCAACAAAAACACACCAAATACACACACAGGTGCAACAGACATAGCCCAGCTCATCAAGTGGGAAAAATAACCATGGAGACAAAAAACAAAACATTCATTGCATCATGCCCTTTTAAACTGTCAACTCATGATTTAGGATGAGTCTGAGGCACATGTCGCCCTTTCTTAAAGCCAGGCCCCATCACTTCAGAGAGTGAGGAAAGTGGAGTAGTGTGGGAACGCAGGGAAAAGAAATCCATATTTACGCCTGGACACATCCGTCCATTCCGTCGCTTCGAATTCATCTGCAGTCAAAAGCAAAATGTCACACCTTTCATCTACCCGCCCTCTGCCGCCGCTTAATTGCACAGGAGGAACCTGGAGTGATCGAAGGGAACGTGGCGTAGGAACATGGGCCACGCGTGCAGGAAGGGCAGTGGGGGTTGGTCAGGGATGGTGGCAGATAGCAACAAGACAGTAAAGCAATAAAACTGATAAATGATGCCAAACTTCTCAGATGCCCCCCCCCCACTACCTCCTTCAGAAACACACCTATCCACTACAGCAGTCGTTCCCTCCCTGGGGTGCTCAGCGTCTCCTATTGAGCACCAGTCTGTTTACAGAGCAACACTTCCCATCGGCTTTTGGGTCAATGGGATTATATTTCCTATAAAGCAGGATGGAGGACTGAGCGAAGTGGAGGAGGAGGGGTTGGAAGGAGGGGAGGGGACGGCATGTGTTTGTAGAGGGGACTTGAGTGGCAGGGCATGGGTTGGGTTGGGTTGGGTTGGGGGATTTAAGAGGAGGAAAAGCCCATGCACAGAACAAAGACGGGATGGGCAGTGGTTTGTATTGATCTCCTGTCTGTCTTGCTGTCAGAGGATCAGTCCCAGACAGAGAGCTGGCGTTCATCATTTAGCCAATGTGAGGATGAGAGAGCACAGTCTGAGGATATGGAAATACACAGCAACTATTCAATAGAACCTTTTCGCTTACATGCAGATCGTGTGTCAATGTTAAAGGTAATTCAGTAAATGGCCTACGCAAGCCACTAATTACTAAGTGTGAAATGTAGTGTATTGGTCTTGCAACAAGGAAGAGGAGAGGAGAGGAGAGGAGAGGAGAGGAGAGGAGAGGAGAGGAGAGGAGAGGAGAGGAGAGGAGAGGAGAGGAGAGGAGAGGAGAGGAGAGGAGAGGAGAGGAGAGGAGAGGAGAGGAGAGGAGAGGAGAGAGAGCGAGAGAGAGATGTTGAGTCCTTTTACATGGACTATGGAAAAACAAAGATACTCCCAGCAGAGCCAGAGTGTACAGTATATTTGAGAGAGAGAGACAAAGAGTTTGTGTGTGTGCATTTTTGTTTTTGTTTTGGCATAGTTAATAATTAAGCAGAAAAGATCTGTGCCCATTTGAAAAAGATTAGCCATTACTCAAATGAGGGTGAAAAACACATATGGGGGGGTAGAAAAAATGGGATTCTTGCCAAACATTAGATAGAATATGCTTACTTGAATATATTTGCATATTTAGACAAATCAAACGCAGGAGCTTCAAAAGTTACTGATTCCTATACTGCCAATTTGTATTTTCTCTTACTGAGTTCTAACAGATTGAAATCACATTGGGAGGGATGTGTACGTGAAATAGAGATGTTAGTATTCCATTTGGATTACGTGTCTCATTATGCCTGTCACTAAATGGACTGAAGACAGTTGGGCCTTTAAATTCCATATTGAACTGGTTTTGCTCCCAATGCCTTCTTACTTGCCCAGGCTTTCCTCCCTGGATCAGCACTGATCGTTTGGATGTTGTGGGTTTCAGTCATTTTCATGTGTGTTGTCTAAACCCATTTCCTGAGCAAGGTTTCCTCTCCTTGTCCCCTCGGCAGGCAGTGACACAAATGTATTCATACAGCACAGCGCTATTGATTTCTCTTCGGAGGGGGATTTAATCCATGCTGAGCACAAATAATCTTTAAACCAGGCATTTATTCACACTCTCACTCCAAGTGCACCACCGTGGATGCTTTTAATCGCTCCGTAATTTGAGAAGCGGGATGCACTGGCATGCTCTGTCAAGTTAAAGCCTCCCTATCTTTAGTCCTCCTCTTCTCGCCCTCTTGAAAACACACGCAGGTCTACAAACACACACACACACACACATGGAATAAATGAGATTAATGTCAAGGACTTTTCCCCTCTGCTGAGAATAACATTTGTTAGAGGAGAATTACAAACACACAGGCAGCCAAGCACCTGGACTGTTCAGGGTTCTCCCCCCCTTTTCTTATCCCTTTTTCAAAGTGGCACCAAGTGTAATCCCCCTTAATGGACGTTTAATATTTATACTTATAGCATAATCGCTTAAGCATTCATTTACAGGGCCATATTTGGTTGTTCGCGGGCCCTGACAGCCTATTCATCAAAAAGTTAACGTGCAGAACCTTGCGCCCCCTGCGGCAATCAATCAGCACGCTCCTCTCTCTCCTCTCTCTCCTCTCCCCGCTTTACCGCCATCACCAGAGATAGGTCTCAGGCCAAAATGAATCACACGCTGACGTTTACATAATCCCCGTCTCCTCCCACCTCCCATCACCCCGTGTTTGAGAACCTTTACCTTTTACAGACTATTCCGATGGCTTGAAGGATTCATCAAAATAGTTCATTCACCGAGACCTATGCATTTATACGACTTCTGCACCGCCATAACATGATGTGCAAATGGTGAATTTGCATACAATCATTGTATCACAATCCTTGTTGATTAGACGTTTAGCATTTCTTCTATACTGGAATGAATGCAAGTCAAGCATTCAATGTGTAGCTGGCGGGCCATTAAACATGTAGGCCCACTGACTGGCTGGAAAGTTACATTAAAGGGTACCATAGATAGATAGGGTTTAGACACAGGAAAGATTGAACATTTCCTGAAAACTGAATGTTTAGTCATTGGTAAGGGCCAGGTAATGGCAGGGTGACTGAAACTGTTCGCACTAAGTTGAAGTTCACAGGAAAATCAAAATGCATGTTGTTTTAAAACTCTTGTTTCACATGAACTACATGTTCACTCATTACATGGTTCTCCGGTAGAACGAGTTCCCGCAAATGAATACTTAGGCATTTCAAATGATATCGTCGTGTTTTTGGCCTCATTAAATTGAAGACTGTTATTTTATCAAATCATCAAATCAAATGTATTTATATAACCCTTCTTACATCAGCTGATATCTCAAAGTGCTGTACGGAAACCCAGCCTAAAACCCCAAACAGCAAGCAATGCAGGTGTAGAAGCACGGTGGCTAGGAAAAACTCCCTAGGAAGGCCAGAACCTAGGAAGAAACTTAGAGAGGAACCAGGCTATGAGGGGTGGCCAGTCCTCTTCTGGCTGTGCCAGGCTGTGCCAGGTGGAGATTATAACAGAACATGGCCAAGATGTTCAAATGTTCATAAATGACCAACATGGTCAAATAATAATAATCACAGTAGTTATCGAGGGTGCAAAGTCAGCACCTCAGGAGTAAATGTCAGTTGGCTTTTCATAGCTTATCATTGAGAGTATCTCTACCGCTCCTGCTATCGAATCAATCCTTTGTAATTATTATTACGTGATTAAACGAATCATGTAAATGTAATTAACTAGGAAGTCGGGGCACCAAGAAAAATCTTCAAATTACAAAGTTATAATTTTCCTAATATAACTCTTCAGATATTTTAATATCTGATCTAACTAATGAATGATTCTTTACCGAACGTTAGTCTCATTCCGAACGTCATAAATCGTTGGTTATCTGCACGAACCCAGCCTTTACTATGAATCATCCATACATCAATTGTCTTAATAATTTATTTACTAACTAAATAATCACAGAAATGCATAAACAAACAAACAGTAGATATGGTTACAAGGAAATGATAGGGGAGGTTCCCTAGTGGGCTAAACCGATGTGACGGCTTGGTAGACAAAGGGAAGTGGGTGTGGACTGAGAAGGGCGAGAGTCACTACACAGTTGACTACACAGATGATAATTATTAATTGAAATGCTAATCCTTTGCACATGAACGCTCACTCATTCAGGAATCCTTGCAATCAATATATATTTATGCTCAGTGTGTGGTCAGAGATCTCTGTTGGAATCGTCCGTCTTTCTGTTGGAAAGTTCATCCGAACTGCTCTCTCCTTTCCTGGAGTCTTTCGTGGTTCAAATCAAATCAAATCAAATTTATTTACATAGCCCTTCGTACATCAGCTGATATCTCAAAGTGCTGTACAGAAACCCAGCCTAAAACCCCAAACAGCAAGCAATGCAGGTGTAGAAGCATGGTGGCTAGGAAAAACTCCCTAGAAAGGCCAAAACCTAGGAAGAAACCTAGAGAGGAACCAGGCTATGTGGGGTGGTCAGTCCTCTTCTGGCTGTGCCGGGTGGAGATTATAACAGAACATGGCCAAGATGTTCAAATGTTCATAAATGACCAGCATGGTCCAATAATAATAAGGCAGAACAGTTGAAACTGGAGCAGCAGCACGGCCAGGTGGACTGGGGACAACAAGGAGTCATCATGTCAGGTAGTCCTGAGGCATGGTCCTAGGGCTCAGGTCCTCCGAGAGAGAGAAAGAAAGAGAGAAAGAGAGAATTAGAGAGAGCACACTTAAATTCACACAGGACACCGAATAGGACAGGAGAAGTACTCCAGATATAACAAACTGACCCTAGCCCCCGACACATAAACTACTGCAGCATAAATACTGGAGGCTGAGACAGGAGGGGTCAGGAGACACTGTGGCCCCATCCGAGGACACCCGCGGACAGGGCCAAACAGGAAGGATATAACCCCACCCACTTTGCCAAAGCACAGCCCCCACACCACTAGAGGGATATCTTCAACCACCAACTTACCATCCTGAGACAAGGCCGAGTATAGCCCACAAAGATCTCTGCCACAGCACAACCCAAGGGGGGGGCGCCAACCCAGACAGGATGATCACATCAGTGACTCAACCCACTCAGGTGACGCACCCCTCCCAGGGACGGTATGAGAGAGCCCCAGTAAGCCAGTGACTCAGCCCCTGTATTAGGGTTAGAGGCAGAGAATCCCAGTGGAAAGAGGGGAACCGGCCAGGCAGAGACAGCAAGGGCGGTTCGTTGCTCCAGAGCCTTTCCGTTCACCTTCCCACTCCTGGGCCAGACTACACTCAATCATATGACCCACTGAAGAGATGAGTCTTCAGTAAAGACTTAAAGGTTGAGACCGAGTTTGCGTCTCTGACATGGGTAGGCAACCGTTCCATAAAAATGGAGCTCTATAGGAGAAAGCCCTGCCTCCAGCTGTTTGCTTAGAAATTCTAGGGACAATTTGGAGGCCTGCGTCTTGTGACCGTAGCGTACGTGTAGGTATGTACGGCAGGACCAAATCAGAGAGATAGGTAGGAGCAAGCCCATGTAATGCTTTGTAGGTTAGCAGTAAAACCTTGAAATCAGCCCTTGCTTTGACAGGAAGCCAGTGTTGGGAGGCTAGCACTGGAGTAATATGATCAATTTTTTGGTGTTCTAGTCAGGATTCTAGCAGCCGTGTTTAGCACTAACTGAAGTTTATTTAGTGCTTTATCCGGTTAGCCGGAAAGGAGAGCATTGCAGTAGTCTAACCTAGAAGTGACAAAAGCATGGATTCATTTTTCTGCATCATTTTTGGACAGTTTTTTTTGCAATGTTACGTAGATGGAAAAAAGCTGTCCTTGAAATGGTCTTGATATGTTCTTCAAAAGAGAGATCAGGGTCCAGAGTAACGCCCAGGTCCTTCACAGTTTTATTTGAGACGACTGTACAACCATTAAGATTAATTGTCAGATTCAACAGAAGATCTCTTTGTTTCTTGGGACCTAGAACAAGCATCTCTGTTTTGTCCGAGTTTAAAAGTAGAAAGTTTGAAGCCCTCCACTTCCTTATGTCTGAAACACATGCTTCTAGCGAGGGCAATTTTGGGGCTTCACCATGTTTCATTAAAATGTACAGCTGTGTGTCATCCGCATAGCATTGAAAGTTAACATTATGTTTTCGAATGACATCCCCAAGAGGTAAAATATATAGTGAAAACAATAGTGGTCCTAAAACGGAACATTGAGGAACACCGAAATTTACAGTTGATTTGTCAGAGGACAAACCATTCACAGAGACAAACTGATATCTTTCCGACAGATAAGATCTAAACCAGGCCAGAACTTGTCCGTGTAGACCAATTTGGGTTTCCAATCTCTCCAAAAGAATGTGGTGATCGATGGTATCAAAAGCAGCACTAAGGTCTAGGAGCACGAGGACAGATGCAGAGCCTCGGTCTGATGCCATTAAAAGGTAATTTACCACCTTCACAAGTGCAGTCTCAGTGCTATGATGCTAAAACCAGACTGAAGCATTTCGTATACATTGTTTGTCTTCAGGAAGGCAGTGAGATGCTGCGCAACAGCCTTTTCTAAATTTTTTGAGAGGAATGGAAGATTCGATATAGGCCGATAGTTTTTTATATTTTCTGGGTCAAGGTTTGGCTTTTTCAAGAGAGGCTTTATTACTGCCACTTTTAGTGAGTTTGGTACACATCCGGTGGATAGAGAGCCGTTTATTATGTTCAACATAGGAGGGCCAAGCACAGGAAGCAGCTCTTTCAGTAGTTTAGTTGGAATAGGGTCCAGTATGCAGCTTGAAGGTTTAGAGGCCATGATTATTTTCATCATTGTGTCAAGAGATATAGTACTAAAACACTTGAGCGTCTCTCTTGATCCTAGTTCCTGGCAGAGTTGTGCAGACTCAGGACAACTGAGTTTTGAAGGAATACGCAGATTTAAAGAGGAGTCCGTAATTTGCTTTCTAATAATCATGATCTTTTCCTCAAAGAAGTTCATGAATTTATCACTGCTAAAGTGAAAGCCATCCTCTCTCGGGGAATGCTGCTTTTTAGTTAGCTTTGCGACAGTATCAAAAAGGAATTTCGGATTGTTCTTATTTTCGTCAATTAAGTTAGAAAAATAGGATGATCTAGCAGCAGTAAGGGCTCTTCGGTACTGCACGGTACTGTCTTTCCAAGCTAGTCGGAAGACTTCCAGTTTGGTGTGGCGCCATTTACGTTCCAATTTTCTGGAAGCTTGCTTCAGAGCTCGGGTATTTTCTGTGTACCAGGGAGCTAGTTTCTTATGAGAAATGTTTTTAGTTTTTAAGGGTGCAACTGCATCTAGGGTATTGCGTAAGGTTAAATTGAGTTCCTCAGTTAGGTGGTTAACTGATTTTTGTCCTCTGGCGTCCATGGGTAGACAGAGGGAATCTGGAAGGGCATCAAGGAATCTTTGTGTTGTCTGTGAATTTATAGCACAACTTTTGAAGTTCCTTGGTTGGGGTCTGAGCAGATTATTTGTTGCAATTGCAAACGTAATAAAATGGTGGTCCGATAGTCCAGGATTATGAGGAAAAACATTAAGATCCACAACATTTATTCCATGGGACAAAACTAGGTCCAGAGTATGACTGTGACAGTGAGTGGGTCCAGAGACATGTTGGACAAAACCCACTGAGTCGATGATGGCTCCGAAAGCCTTTTGGAGTGGGTCTGTGGACTTTTCCATGTGAATATTAAAGTCACCAAAGATTAGAATATTATCTGCTATGACTACAAGGTCCGATAGGAATTCAGGGAACTCAATGAGGAACGCTGTATATGGCCTAGGAGGCCTGTAAACAGTAGCTATAAAAAGTGATTGAGTAGGCTGCATAGATTTCATGACTAGAACCTAAAAACGTCTTTTTTTTTTGTAAATTGAAATTTGCTATCGTAAATGTTAGCAACACCTCCGCCTTTGTGGGATGCACGGGGGATATGGTCACTAGTGTAGCCAGGAGGTGAGGCCTCATTTAACACAGTAAATTCATCAGGCTTAAGCCATGTTTCAGTCAGAACAATCACATCAAGATTATGATCAGTGATTCATTCATTGACTATAATTGCCTTTGAAGTAAGGGATCTAACATTAAGTAGCCCTATTTTGAGATGTGAGGTATCATGATCTCTTTCCGTAATGACAGGAATGGAGGATACTTCAGAGTCCCATTCCGAAATATTCTTATAGAATAGATGTTTCGGCGGTTGTCGGTCTTCGCATTCCATGGTACATAATTCCTCGCTGCAGACTAGTAATTAGTATCGAAGATGTGCTCTTATTCTGTCGGTATCGATAGTTTCAGAGATTCAACAACCATTACAACCTTAGCTTCTACTGAGGTCTTTTTGTGGTCTCTACTCAACCTTCGCTCCCTCAGCTGACCGAGGTAGGCATGTCTGAAGAGGATTCCATCAGGTGGGGGTTTTATTCGGAACAGTAGAAAAGGGCTGTCCCATGATGCCAGATCAATGTCTGCGCTCATGGGGGTGGGCAAATGACTTAGTTAAACTTGGAAGGGAATACAATTCTCTCACATTAATGGTTCAACATCACCTTACATCATTTCACAAATAGTTTCATCTTTACTCATTCATTTTATACAATAATTAGATGCTAACCTCATAACGGAGGCTCCTGTATAAACAGAGTTATGGTAATGTGGCCATATTGTCTTTCCTGAGGTCACAATCGTAAAACAAAACGGACCGGGTCGTAGCTGGCTTCTCCACTGACCGGTTACACATTCTCCAAAACATGGATATTGTTTAGTTCTCAAGTTCTGTGATGAAGAAGAAGTTCCTTTGTTCTACTGTGAAACTCTCTCTCTATATATATATATACACTGCCTGGCCCTGAGGAGAGTCTCCTCATTGAATGTACGACCTGAGATAACAGAACCTGGGTGTAGGGGGAAGAGAGAGTTGGTGAGAGAGAGGGGGGAGGGTACTTGCTATACCCACAGAGGGCCACGTCATGACAATATGGATTTGACGTTTAAAAAACATATAGACGAGACGGCTAAGAAGCTAAGACTTAAAGTTGGCTTTTTCTACAGAAACAGACGGTGCCTTTCTCTAAGCAGTAGGAAGCAGATTTTTCAGTCAACCTTTTTATCTGTTCTTGATTATGGTGATGTTATTTATCAAAGTGCAGCTGCTAATAGTCTTAAACCTTTGTATTCTCACCACCAAAGTGCCCTTCGTTTTGTTACAGGTGACAGTTTTGATACTCATCACTGCATCCTGTATCAAAAGGTTGGCTGGACTTCCCTAAAAGACCTGTAGATCTCTACATGACTCCCCTTTTTGTGGGCCCTACATCATAAACTTGAGTCTTATCTAACTTTGCTGTTGAAGTATAGACACTGGAGTTGCCTAACCCATTCACAGGATTGGTTAACTCTTGAGTTAACTCCTATGGTATTTTAGTTTTAATGCACCGTATTGCTTGAACAAAATTACAAATACATTTAATCTTGATGTTCTGGTGCCTTTCGGGCAGTTTAAAGTATTGACTGGAGACTTATTTGTCGAGGAATGTAACTGTTCTTCTGGGTGATGTTTTCTTTGTGCTTCCCATGACTGTGTTTTTGTATTTTAATGTGTGTATGCATATATACAGTACCAGTCAAGAGTTTGGACACACCTACTCATTCAAGGGTTTTTCTTTATTTTTACTATTTTCTACATTGTAGACTTCAAAACTATGAAATAACACATAGGGAATCCTGTAGCAACCAAAAAATTGTTAAACAAATCTAAATATATTCTATATTTGAGATACTTCAAAGTAGCCACCCTTTGCCTTGATGACAGCTTTGCACACTCTTGGCATTCTCTCAACCAGCTTCACCTGTAATGCGTTTCCAACAGTCTTGAAGGAGTTCCCACATATGCTATGCACATGTTGGCTGCTTTCCTTCGTTCTGCGGTCCAACTCATCCCAAACCATTTCAATTGGGTTGATGGCGAGTGATTGTGAAGGCTGGGTCAACTGATGCAGCACTCTGTCACTCTCCTTCTTGGTCAGATAGCCCTTACACAGCCGGGAAGTGTGTTGGATCATTGCCCTGTTGAAAAACAAATGATAGTCCCTCTAAGCACAAACAAGATTGGATGGCGTATTCGCTGGAGAATGCTGTTGTAGCCATGCTGATTAAGTGTGTCTTGAATTCTAAATAAATCGCTGACAGTGTCACCAGCAAAGCACCCCCACACCATCACACCTCCTCCTCCATGTTTCACGGTGGGAACCACACATGCGGAGATCCTCCGTTCACCTACCCCCCGCGTCTCGCAAAGACACGGTGGTTGGAACCAAAATTTTCACATTTGGACTCAGACCAATGGATAGATTATAGAAAAAGGGAAATGCCTGACAAGCTAGTCTGACATTCCAGATATACTATAGATGGATGTGACTGCTAGTATCAGTCTTGGATGTGGTGCATCAGAGATGGGGCAAGATACAAGTTTGGCATAGACAGTCTGGAAGCCAGCAGACAGTGATTCAGGAGTCTGAGTGCCTCAGTCACCCTCTCTGTCTCCCTCTCTCTCTCTGTCTGCCTATTTCTCTCTGTCTGCCTCTTTCTCTCTGTCTCCCTCTCTCTCTCTCTTTCTGCCTCTTTCTCTCTGTCTCCCTCTCTCTCTGTCTCCCTCTCTCTGTCTCCCTCTCTCTCTCTCTGTCTCCCTCTCTCTCTCTGTCTCCCTATTTCTCTCTGTCTGCTCCCTCTCTCTCTGTCTCTTTCTCTCTCTGTCTCCCTGTCTCCCTCTCTCTCTCTCTTCTCTGCCTCTTTCTCTCCCTCTCTCTCTGTCTGTCTGCTCTCTTTCTCTCTGTCTTTGTTCTTTATTTCACTCTTATTGTTATCTATCCTGTCTGCTCTAGTTACTTTACTCCTGTCTGCTTTATTATTATCTATCCTGATGCCTAGTATATCTACCTCAAATACCTCATACCCCTAAACATTGATCTGATACTGGTCCCTACTGATCCCTGCATATAGCTCCATTCTTGTGTACTTTATTTTCATTCCTTTTCTGTGACTGTCTTATTTTTCAACTCTGCATTGTTGGGAAAGGCTCATCAGCAAGCATTTCTCAGTAAAGTCTACACCTGTTGTATTCAGCGCATGTGACAAACAAAATGTGAATTGATCTCTCTCTCTCCTTCTCTCTCACTGTCTTTCTCTCTCTCTCTCTCAAACTCAATCTATATTTTATTCCCAACATGTGCAATGTGTAGAACATTCCATAGCAATTTGCCATCAAGCAAGCAGAGCACGTGATTGTCTTTCATCAAAGATTGATATACAGTAGGTGTGTTAGGTCAATAAGAAATGACTCTATAAACAGAACAATAATATTTCAGAAACGTTGAGCTTCTATGCACGAGTAATAATAGTGTAATATGCAGTTCTTCAGTCACAGATCAACCCCAGCGACAAAGATAAAAGACAATCAAGACATAAACTACAACAATTACCGTGACCTACTATTGGATTTTCACTGCATCTTGTCGAATGTTTATTGTGTGTTCAGCTCTTCTCCGGTTGTAGTTTTTAGTTTTGGGTGTGTAAGTTTAAAGAGGATTTTGAGTGTAAATACTATGACTAATATGATTAGGTTGAGATTTTTGATTAACATATCCCACCTACACAAACACAAATACCAAGATGCATTTAACATTCAGACTCATTCATACAGAAAGAATGCCTTATTCTAGTCCTTATGGCTGAAGGTTGCTGTGTGTCCTGTGTTCACAGCAGTGGAGGCTGCTGAGGGGAGGACGGATAGTAATAATGCCTGGAATGGCTCAAATGGAATGGCATTAATCACATGGAAACCATGTGTTTGATGTATTCGATACCATTCCACCAATTCCTTTTCAGCCGTTTACCACGAGCCCATCCTCCCCAATTAAGGTGCCACCAACCTCCTGTGATTCACAGTTAGTGTTATTGACCAAAACTTGAAATTCAGAGGAAATTGTCACTGTATACTGTATAAAGACTGTATAAAATCTGTGCAGGGATAAATGTTCATTTCTGATATTGAAAGGTCAAAGGGGATGTGGTTTATTGTCCAATTACAACACAGAAGCAGCGGTGCATTTCTGAAAGCATTGCGACCTTGGTAAAGAAAGTTCCATGTGTCCATAAGGCTGCCCATTCAAACTGTAAGTGCATGTTTGGCGCCATCTGGTGAAGTCTGAAATCTGGCAGCACTATTACAGCAGTAAGCAACGGTCCAATTACACCAGCACATCTCACAGCATTTAGTGTGTCCCAAATGGCACCTTATTCCATTTATAGTGCCCTACTTTTGACCAGGGCCCATAGGGATCTGGTCACAAGTAGTTCACTATATAGGGAACAGGTTGCCATTTGGGATGCATGCAACCTTAGATAATTACATGGGTTTCCAATGCACACATTTGTAGCTCTTGTTCCTTCAGTTGTCATTCCCAGCCACCAATAACCAGCAGACGTTTTGGACATCCAGTATCCACTGGGGTTTCTCAGTCGATGCTGAGTAATTATTGCCCCGCTCGGTTTTTACATGAAAAAAAGGGTGTGTTACTTTTTCCATTGACAAGTGTGAGTGAGGGAGAGGTTTGTGAAGCTGGGGTGTGTCAAAGGCTGTGTCACAATGCATTGCTGTGATAGGGTGGTACCAGGCTGTGAGGAATCTGTTGCAGGTCAGTGCATGCACATGTACAGATGCAGAACCCACATCTTACCCAGACCTGCAATGTTTTCAATTTGTTCTCCCTCATCATGTCAGAGCACAAAACACAGTACTGCGGAATGTGCTATGAGTGTTGTAGTGCTGGCTGTATGGATAGCATTTGTTACAACAGTCTCATTGGCACAAATCCCTTACACTTTTTCTCAAATCTAAAATATCTTCTCCCTTAGTATTGGATGTAAAATAACTAGCAGTAGTCAGTAGAACACCGGCAAATACAGGAAAAGTCCAAACTATTACATTGGAATGCAGTATTTCCTGTTCTTCGTTATTTTCTCGTCTGCTCTCGTTCAAAATGATGCCTCATTTTCTGTGTGCCGTGCCACACCTGTGTTTGTGCACGAACACGCAAAAGTGTAATCGGAGTAGGTGTGACTTCAGCCAATTCCTCCTCTCCTCCACCAGTCTGGGGAAACACGAATCTACTCTACTCTGCCTGACACAACTGGAGTTTTCTGAACTTAGAAGGTGAATATCTTTACATTGTCTTCATCATAATTCACATCTTCTGCCTGCTACAATATTTAGCAAGCGGTGCATTGGGATCAGAATGGTTTGTTTGCTACCTTGCCTAGACTTTTAGAAACATGCATCTGCCTGCAAACCGTTCTGAGGTTCGAGTTTGAAAGGGAAGATTAAAGAGATTTTTAATGAATGTTATTTTGATTGTGTTGGCAAAGCTACTCTCATGAGAGAAATATTATGTCTTCAGCTGTCATTATCTTTACACTCCAGACGTACTCTGTTTCCACACATCTAAATACCACTATACAGCTTTTTCCCCCTCTAACTCGCTCAGACCAGCCAAGATGCCAGAGAACGCAGAGGCCGTTTCAGCCACTCTAACCACCAACAGGAACTGTACTATAGAGCTCACCAATGTCACCACCGGTTACTGTCTCATCAACCCCAAGTATGTTGGCGTTCAATACTCTAATCTCCTTACATTACATACAGTACACCACTATGGAAAAGAAATGAATTAGCCAAATAACAAACCAGCTGTCCATCCCCAGATTGTTATTTGTCTGTTACTTTTCGGTGGAATTTCTCAGAGTAAATATATTTTATGACAGGCTTCTCTTGGATGGGTGGTTTTCATGTGTAACGTGGCTTTGAGTACATCCACCTATCCATCATGAAGTGACACAATGTGGCTCATTGCACACCGTGTGCTGGCTCACTCTGTGTTGCTTACGAATCCATAGCAGCACTCACACTCCATCCATCAGCACAGAGTGGCTGGACGGAAAGAAAGGAACAGTGAAATGACTAAAAGTAGAGGGACAGTGAAAAAGTGTACAGTCACATAACTTTAAGTCCAGTTGTAAGGTTTTGCATTTGATCAGCAACATGAATGTTCAGATAATTCATTTGAACTTTAATGACCCCCCATTCCCATTACTAACCCCCCAGGGTGTATATGTCCAGTGGTTTCTGCTACCACCCACCCCAGCCCACCGTCCGCACCACCAAGACAGAGGTGTGCTCCTTCACCAAGGATGACGACACAGCCACGGGCGCCGTGGGGGTCCTGACCTACGACCTTTTCCACATGCAGAGCCGCGTGTGCTCAGAACGCATGGCCATCATGTTCTCCGTGCCCTACGACTACAACTTCTACAAGAACTGGCTGGGGGTGGGCGTCTTCGAGGTGGCACGCGCCTGCGACAAGCAACTGTACAACCACATGTACAAGGAGAAGGACTTCAGCAAGTTTGTCCGATCAGAGGCCAGTGGGTCAGGGGTAGAGTACAAGGCCCAACACGTAGACCTGAGGGCCACCATGTCCAATGTTGGGAAGTCCATCATTAAGGTGGAGCTCTATGATAAATTGGGGCACAAATAAGGGTAGACAAGCTGGTAGCTGAGCCATTTTACCAATTCACAGCAGGGAAAGAGTTTATATTTATGCATAATCACGTACTAAATATAATTATCACCCAACTTAGGTGGTTAATATTATCCAATTAATAAATATTTATCAACTGGAAGATATTACTGTCTAATTGTTCACAATACTTGATTCTTCTTTTCCTGCTCCTGTACATGTTTGTTTTAATAAAACATTGAACAATGAATTGGTGTAAGATGTTTTAGTGATAACCTTTAACATGCACTTACACACCTGATCTACTGAACAGTTTCACGTATCATTAATATTTACCATTAAGAATAAATGATTGTACACTGAATTCCGTTTCCTAGAACTGTCAGTTTTTAATGAATCATAAAGAGACGTTATATTAGCCATAATACAATAATCCCATGTGATTCAGTGACTATTGGCTCAGAATTTATCATTATCCTGTCAGGATTTATATGGTTCTTGGTCTCCTGCCTTGTCCAATGTCCTGTAGAACTGCACCATATAAGAGATGACCGTAGCTTCAGGGGTGCATGAATTTACTTGTTCAGCTTATTCAGTGCCTCTGTTGCACAATACCATTGCAACAGAGGGGGGGGGGTTGAAAAAAAAGGTCCCTCCTTTCAGGTGCGTTTTTACTCAACTAAACTCTGGAGCTGAGAGAACACGCTGAGAGAAGTCTTTTACAGGTAAGATATTACTCATATTACTTTTACAGGTAAGATATTACTCATATTACTTTTACAGGTAAGATATTACTCCTATTACTTTTACAGGTAAGATATTACTCCTATTACTTTTACAGGTAAGATATTACTCCTATTACTTTTACAGGTAAGACATTACTCCTTTTCATGGCCACTATGAGTACTACTGGAATAAGTAGAACTAGAGGTTATATAGTAATTGAAAGGGTGACAGTATTCCACCTACATTTGAACACTTTCCATAATCTATTTTTAACACAAATCTTATTTCCATTTGGTTCTCCCACCGGTAACCATTGGTATGATGACAATTTATAGATTCATTATTGGGCATATGTGAATCTGTTCGTGCAATTTACATGTCGGACATCCATTTGATTTGCAACCTTTTCCCTGCAAATGAAAGTGGAGATGATTTTCTCTAGGATTCCCCTCTCTAAACTGGCTATTGCACCTTTCCTTAGTAATGTAATTAAAAGGCCAGGCTTCCCAATGAGCCCGAGCAGAGTGAGCAGCCGCTCTGTTATTGTTGAGAACTGCCTTGAAATCTTCCTTATTACACACAGCTCTCAGGCTTTTCTCCCATTCTAAACTGGCTGTTTACTGCCTGTGCGTGTCGTGTGTCATCAGTCAAACGGCCAACAGAGGAGAAGAAATTGCTGTTGAAAAGTGAAGACTGTTCTCTACTGTATTTGATTCTGAGAAAAAAAAACTCTTGACACTGAGCAAGGCATGTCGTAACAAAGAGTGAAGGGTTTCAGAGGGACACTTACAGTAACTGTATTCTACAGTACGTTTTTGGACAGAATTGGATCAGATATGAATACAGATCCTCTTGGCATTCCAGAGGGTCAACCACAAATGTATTTCTGCACAGCAGTCCAACTGAAAAGCTTAACCCTGCTGGTCTCTGTATTATAGAAATAAAGAGGTACATATCAGAACCACTCCAAAATGGCAGAGTCAGCCGAGGCCGTGGTCGCTAACCTGAGCAGCAAGAGGAATGTCACCATTGAGATCACCAATCTCACAAACAACTACTGTCTCATAAACCCAAAGTGAGTGCACACCTTACCAAACTATTGTTATTGTCACGCTGTACATGCAAGGAAATGTTGAAAGCGTAACGTTGTGCGTGTGTCCTCACTAGGGTATTCCTGGAGAGTGGGGAAACCTACAACCCTCCCCAACCCACAGTGCGACCCCTAAAGATCGAGGTCTGCACATTCAGCAAATCAAGCGCCAAGGCAACGGGCAGCTATGGCGTTCTGACCTATGACCTCTTTGAGAGGTCCCGGAACGACTACATCGAGACGGTGGCCCTCATGTTCGGTGTGCCCTGGGACTACAACGTCTACAAGAACTGGTTCGCCGTGGGCATCTTCAACAAGGGCCGAGCCTGTGATGCGTCACTGTATAAAGAGATGTACAACGAAAAGGACCAGAAAGGTTTCATAAGAGAAGAAGCCAATGGCTCAGGGATCAGCTATGAAGGGAACTACCTGGACATCAAGGCCACCATGTCCCCCATGGGCAGGGCCATCATGAAGGTGGAGGTATGGGACAAGCTGTTCACTCCCAGCCAGCAGGCCCACTAAGGGGAACCTCCAGCCTCCACCCTCTCCACCAGCACTACAGTAGACCTCTGCTGTGTTGAACCTCAGTAACCAATCCCTCCACCATTAGATATTACTATCCTGCCGTACTGCTACTGTTTGTATGTTTTGTTGCTGACATGTCTGAATTTCAAGACATCACCTTTCAGTAAATCTGCTTAAGATCACAGTTTAGTTTGCTTATGAATCCAGGCAGAAGCGATATCTGCTTTTTTCTGTAGAGATCACTGTTCTGTTCATCTCTCAGTAGCATCCTCTTTCAACTGGCATCTTCTCTAGAAATGTAAATCAAACAATGACTCACCAGAGGACGAGGGTGCATAGCTTACTTAACAACACATGGCCAGGAGCTGTCTTTGTCTGTATCTATTTATGGCAATGCTAGTCTATGGAATAAATGTTGTTGTTTTGCTAAAGCTATTTGTGTTTGATGAGTTTCTCTCTATTGATTGAGCCTGGAAATATTATGCAACACTGGCCCTGAAGGAAAATGATGATACTGGCCTTTAATGGATAGCTAATACTGATATGAAGTCTTCAACTTCTGAATAACATTATGCATTGCATACCATGCAGGTGATGTGCAGTGGTGGAAAAAGTACTCAATTGTCATACTTGAGTAAAAGTAAAGATACGCTAATAGGAAATGACTCAAGTAAAAGTGAAAGTCACCCAGTAAAATACTACTTGAGTAAAAGTCTAAAAGTATTTGGTTTTAAATATATTTAAGTATCAAAAGTAAATGGAATTGCTAAAATGTACTAAGTACCGAAAGTAAAAGTATAAATCATTTCAAATTCCTTATTTTAAGCAAACCAGACGGGTCAATCTTCTTGTTTATTTATTGACGGATAGCCAGGGGCGCACTCCAACACTCAGACATCATTTACAAACAAAGCATTTGTGTTTAGTGAGTCCGCCAGATCAGAGGCAGTAGGGATGACCTGGGATGTTCTCTTGATAAGGGTGTGAATTGGACCATCTGTGACCCGATTCAGGAGATTCAGGAAACTAGGCAAGTCACAAGTCACGAATTCACCGTTTGAACTTAAAACATTTTGTAAAATCAAAATGTGTTTTTCAGCAGAAATGCCTTCTGGAACATGTGAACTTTCATGTGCCTTAATAAGGAACTTGTATTCCATCTGTAAATATGAATCAAATTGTTACGAGCATTGTTGGTTAAGCCACAGAATTTTTTTCCTGTCTAAATGTAACGAGTACTTTTTGGTGTCAGGTAAAATATATGGAGTAAAAAGTATATTATTTACTTTAAGAATGTAGTGAAGTAAAAGGAAAAGTTGCCAAAAATATAAATAGTAAAGTACAAATACCCCAAAAAACGACTTAAGTAGTACTTCTAAGCATTTTTTACTTTACACCACTGGTTATGTGCAGTATGTAAGGCAATATGACATTTTCCATCAAATAATTTTGTATATATTTAAAAACATTTTTTTGTTCAAACAGGCAACTATCCTTGGTGTGACCTTCTTAAAACAATTCCATATGGGGTAGCCCACCCCCCGGCTTAGACAGGGCCTAGTCTGTAGAGGGTACCTGTGATCAGCTAAATTATAGTGTATCTGTAGCAAGATGAGTGACTCACAGAGTTGCAGTGAGTCAATGGCCATGCCTGGCACACCCTATTCCATCACATTCAAGGCGTAATGCACGGTTTGCATTATAGTAACCCTTGAGAAGCACAACCATGTCAATATTAAACCTCTATTGAAAGCAAATGGAGCATTTGAAAGGCTCTTCAGAGGAACAGTAGGCCTGCCGACTGTTTCGAGGGCCTGACGGAGGAGATGACAGCCAGTGAAAAGGAAGTCTCTTCCCCCTAACAGCTATCATTCACTAAATACCAACACAGAGAAAAAACCATTAATCACTTCTACTTACAGTTTAATTCTAATTCCCGAGCCCTATAGGCAGAGGCATGGGTATTTCTTGAAAAGCTATCAGACCATCAACAATACTGCACCAGCCCCACAATGGGAGTGACTTACACACATAGAGTTCACACTTATTATGCTAATAGTACTGCTACGATTGGAGGGATGCAATCATTAACCTTGTGAAAATGAGGGTACTGCTAGGAGAGAACGGTGCAGAAGCTCTTAAATCACATCCCAGCCAGATGTTATTGCGTTTCTAACAGCAAATAACCCCCCCGGTAGATTCATTCTGCTTTAGCGACGTTAACTGTTTACCGCCACAAAGAGGCCCTGATCAAAGGTTTCTCCTCCCGCTGTAGCATTTACATAATATAGAAGCATAAACTAGCTCTATTTAGGCTCAATCTCAGAAGCTTTGTTGAGTGGTGCATTGAAACAGCGACAGGCACTGCCGCCTATAACAGATGGGGCCACTCGGCAGTGCAAAGCAGGGCTTTTTGTCTGTTACATCTTTGAAAGAGGATAAACTCCCTCACTCCTTTCACATTCTCCCTCTTTCAGTCTCCCACATGTATTCACTCATACACCTGCATATACTTATGCATGCTTTCATGTATTGTGTTGTATGTGATTGTGAGGGGACGGGCGGGCGGGCGGGCGGGCGGGCGTGCGTGACTACATTTGTGAGTCTGTTCGTGTGTGTGTGTGTGTGTGTGTGTGTGTGTGTGTGTGTGTGTGTGTGTGTGTGTGTGTGTGTGTGTGTGTGTGTATAGACTCATACAATAGTAAGCTTAGCATTTAGTATATTTTCTCAAAAACAGCCAAAGCACAACAACATACACATAAGCCAGTGTCACAGGAGTCATTTGGTAGTCAGCTAAAGTCCCTGCTGATTTCCTGTACTTTTACACGTTGATTTGAGGAGAATCAGTTGATTAGAGCTGAACATTCTCCTGTCTCTGGTGTTAAACACAATACTGGCAAGATAATAATGCACCTTCATCTGCTAAAACATTCCATGGTCTGAACTAACGTTACCAATTTATTTATTTATTATTAAAGTGCTGAGAGCCATCTTTATCTGCATTCAAAGACTGCCACCTAGAGGCTGTCCCAGGTAATGACTCACAATGCACTACAACAGAACATTAGGGAGCATTTATCTAACTAATACTGGGCACAATATATAGAGGTACATCTAACTTGACAGTTAGCTGCCATTGAACAAAAACAAGGAGAAAAGAGGAGGAGAAAGTTTTTAAAAATCCCAAATGTCAGCACAATGAAACAAAATCTCATGATAACAGATTTGAAAGGACACAATATCCTCCAGACAGCCTTCATCAGAGAGGAGGAGGACTGATGTCATACTGAGAGTCAAGGGGTTAGAGTTGAGAGGTCAGCTCACCCAATGTCTCCTCCCTTCAGAAGCCTGCGGTCTTGATGTCCAGCCGGGCCTGGTACTACTGGGAGCTGCGCTCTGTGTCTGCCATGATCTGGGTCAGCCGGCTCTCCAGACCTGTCACTGACGCCTGTAGGCTAATCATCATAGCTCCGTAGCAAGCTTCCATCTCCACAAGGTTCCCCTCCATAGAGTCTTCTACAAGGGCAGGGCCACAGACACACAGTGAGAACTGAGCTGAACTCTGATTCCTCATTCCTTCTTGGTTAGGTCTGACTTGGACACTTGTTTTTTCTGGAGGTCATTTTGCATTTATTTTCCAGATGTAGATGTATGTTCAATCCCTACAGCAGAAAAGCAAGGGGCAAGAGTTGTGATGTCTTTAGCTGAAGTGATCCTTGGCACTGTAAAAATCATTTGTGGCTTGTTTTGAAACTCTTTAGGCCTATTTGTTCTGAGCAACATGATGCATGTTGTAATAGTAAATCATAGGGTCCGAGCTGAGAGTCTTATAATGTGACAGGTAAATGAGAAACTAACGTGCTTCCATCCAAGAAGTTCTGAGTCTGCCGTGCCACCTTACCATGGACCTCTCCATCGGTTGTGTTGGGAGTGCCACTTTACCACGGAGTGGGGACACTGCAGCTCCAGGTCTCTGGCGGTGGACTGGCCGCTCTTTAGCTCTACACTGGTGTTCTACAGGACCTCAGTACTGGAGCTCACCTCCTGCTGCACCTCTTCAGCCTGAGGGAACCAAACACACACAGGTCAAAATCGTTAACTCATGAACAAACGTTTCATAAGACATCTATCAAATATGTGACATGAAAACATCATAATAAAAAAGCCACATAAGTATTTATTATTGAGCATCAATTCTGTTATTTCTTGAATATAAATAATGATATTGAAATGTTGTGCATTCAGGTCCCTGTAGTCATACACTATGGCTACGTCGCAAATCGCACTATGGCTACGTCGCACCCTATTCCCTACATAGTGCACTACTTTTTACCAGAGCTCTATGGGCCCTGGTTAAAAGTAGTAGGGTGCAATTTGGGACGTACTCTATGTCTGTGTGTTTGTCCCCTTGCCTTGTTCTTGAACCAGGCCTCGGTCTCTCTACGGCTCTTTGACGCCATGCCCTGGTACTGCTCTCTGATCTCAGTGATGACAGTGTTCAAGCCCTGGTTTCTGCTCTCTGACCTCAGTGATGACAGTGTTCAAGCCCTGGTTCTGCTCTCTGATCTCAGTGATGACAGTGTTCAAGCCCTGGTTCTGCTCTCTGATCTCAGTGATGACAGTGTTCAAGCCCTGGTTTCTGCTCTCTGATCTCAGTGATGACAGTGTTCAAGCCCTGGTTTCTGCTCTCTGATCTCAGTGATGACAGTGTTCAAGCCCTGGTACTGCTCTCTGATCTCAGTGATGACAGTGTTCAAGCCCTGGTACTGCTCTCTGATCTCAGTGATGACAGTGTTCAAGCCCTGGTACTGCTCTCTGATCTCAGTGATGACAGTGTTCAAGCCCTGGTTCTGCTCTCTGATCTCAGTGATGACAGTGTTCAAGCCCTGGTACTGCTCTCTGGTCTCAGTGATGACAGTGTTCAAGTTCTGGGCTGGGGCCGCGTCCACCTCCACCTGCACCTGACCACTCATCGGGGCACGGAACGACATGGTCTACTAGGAAACAACAACAACATCAACTACATGTGCTACATGTGGACAATACCAAAATAAATGATCTAATGACTCTGCCTCCTCACAGCAAAATCTGTTAGTCCTTCAATTTCCTTTGTTAAATGGACTCTTTTGATCTAAATTGCTTTTGTTTTATAGATGAGTACTGAATTGCATGGCCTCTAAAGGCAAAAAAAAGTGTCCCATACAATAAGGGGATCTGCTGTACCTATGTTATGTTTGAAGAAGTCAGTTATACATTCTTCTGTCCTAGTTCTAATCCTAGTCCTAATTCCAACATATCCTTGACATTCAGGATTTCCTTAAGTGCCTGAGGGTGATGGTTTGTAGTGTGATTCCCTTTCCGGTCCATAGAGGTATTTAAAACCGTACTAAAATCTCCCACCATAATAAAAGAGTCTAATGTTGCTTGTAGAGTTGATCAATTCTTATATATATTTTCAAAGAAGCTTGGATCATCATTATTTGGACCATATAGGTTAATAAGGCATATCTGTTTATTGTCCAATAACATATTTCAAATAATCCATCTACCTTGATGATCTGTTTGGACAATTTGCACATTTGGATCAAAATGACCCCTTTTGAATTTCTTTGCCCATGGGAGAAATATATTTCATCCCCCAGTCCTTTTTCCACAAAACTTAATCTAAAATTGTTGAATGGGTTTCCTGTAAACAATAGATATTATATTCATTCTCTTTTAACCAGGTAAATACTGATCGTCTTTTCTTATTATCTGCTAGGCCATTACAATTGTAACTGGCTATACTTATTTCACCACTTACCATAATGAGACACAACTTTCAATTCTATTTATCAAAATCTATGTTTGTAAACGTACCATTAAAAAGTAACATGTTGATTTAGTGTCTATATAGCTGTACCATGATATTTGCATTGCTACTAAGTAAATCTCCAATTGGTCCACACTATTCCACCCTCTAAAATCCCTCCTCCCCCCGAGTTGGTTTGTCATCCCAATGCCCGGCAGACCACCCCCGACCCCCCGTATCCCATTAGCCTAGAAAAGACTGGTGATCCATCCTTTGAAAAGAGCACACAGTGCCATTTACAGAACAGTAGTAGATCAACTGCCAAATGCATTTCCATCTCCCTCACCTCGATTTGTATTATATATAGCCATCCAAATATATATATATATATTTTTTTTAAATATTTTTTTTTAATTATCCTGTTTCTTATTTTCCATAATTAGCTATTAATATTTGTAGTAATGTAGGCAATTTATGAAAAGGATTTACCTCTCACCAGTCACGCCATTACCAAAATTACATTATAACAAGCAATTATTATATTAGCAAACAGTTGTTGTGAATCATCCTCTATTGTCCCTAACATATTTTACTCCTTCACAACAGTTGTGGGATATGCACATACACCCACACACTCATACACACTCAACCCTTTCCCCCCACACAACCATAGGCTCACATTCTCAACAGTAGCACCATCCCAGAGCCCAACTTAAGAAAGGCCTTGATTTCTAAACGCACTTACTGTTGCAGCTGCATGAGAAGGCCTGCAAGACTGTGCAAAAAATGGGAAGAAATTGAAAGATTTTATGAACCATTGTCACGTCCTAGATGATGGAGGTCAAATATACACCTTTTCCCTGAAACACCCACAACATAGTCCCCAGTATTGACCATATGCCCAAGCATCTCCATGCAGTCAGACTTTTGATTTTGTGCCACCAGTGTCACAATAATATATCCCCTCTCTGAATGTCCGAGTGTGACCCCCTCCCCATGGGTTACTGCAGCTAGTGTTGCCAGCACTGCCACTGCCTGGGTGGGGGCACCCCACCGGAATCCCCACCGGCTAAGTACAAGGTCATCAAGGTTCTCATTAGCAGCTTTGAGAATTTCCTTGTATAGTATGCTCTCCCTTTAGGGGGCTTTGGCTTTGCAGGACCAACCCTGCCAAGCAGGCTCAGAATCTTGAGGGGGCAGTGCTGCTCTAGGTCTCTGACCGCATTTTGGCTGCATACAGGCCACTTACAGCATGCCCATAAAACAGTCAGGGACTTCTCCTTAGTATCTGGGTCATTCAGGTGGGTGTCTAGGGTATAGGGTTGTGGACCGTTCCATCAATATAGGATCATAAATAAATACATTAGATATATCATTTATTTAAAAATGTAGTTCCCCATGATAGGACAACAAATAAATTAAATGTATAATTTATTTTAAAACAGTTCCACCACGATAGGACAATAAATATGACGTATAATTGATTATAAAAAGTATATCCATCATCTGAACAACATTGAAAGCTCTCTCACACCCCCGCTCACAGCAATACATTGGTTCTGGGATATGCAACCATTTCATTTCTCACTCAACGCCATACTTTCCCAAACATAACAAAAATAAATAAACACACACCACACCATCCACACATACTGTGCCTTATGTTTACTGAGTGTATATCTTCACCATGTTGAATTAGTGCTTGTCTGTTCCAATTAGTTATGTTTGAAGATATATAGAAAAGCTATATGTTTTATTGTATTGTTACAATCCATAACCGGGCGAGAATTGTGTTTCATTATTTTACTCGTCTATAAGAACTTTGTACTTTTTTAAATAACCATGGAGTAGTCTTTGTGTCTCTGGATAACTGGTTATCAATATATAGTTTATCAACGACGAGAGCTACTCGTTTTCCTTTTAATCTATTTTCCTTGAAAATTGGATACAGAACTTTACACCGTTCTGCAATTTCCTTTGGGAACTGATCATTCATGCCAATTTTGGTCCCAGCAAGTCTTTTACCCAGGCTTTAACCATTATTTCATCTTTGCCCTCTCTGTCCCTTTAGGGGGCTTTGTGTACAGGTTCGAGTTGGATTTTGTCGATAGCTTAGCGTGGAATCTGAAGCACTGTAAGGAGGAACTCTCTAACTACAGATTCAGGAACTTCTCCTTCTTTCTCTTGGATACCAGTAAGTACCAGCTTCTCTCGCATGGATCTAGTCTTTATGTCAAGTAAGGCTTCTTCAGAACGATGTTCTCCTTTTTAATTTCATTCACTTCGGTTTCAGTCTTATTGACTGTCCCTTTTAGCTTGTGTGTTTCCTTCTCTAATGTCGCAGCTTTTTCATCACTCATCTCGAGGCTTGACTTCAACTCTTTTATATCCTTACTGACTAATTCAAGTATACCCAGTTTGTCATTTATTGATTTTAACAGATCGGTTTAGACTTTTACCATTGCCGGTGGTGAAAATATGAAATCATCTTTGTCTGTAGAAGAGTCACGTTTTCGTTTTGAAATTGGTTCCCGTCTTACCCTCCGCAATGTTTGGGTGTTGCTTGTTTTCATAATATTTTGTCGACAAATTTCTCTAGTCTTAAGATTTGTTTTGTGTTATTATCCAGATTGAAGGTTATCACCCACTGTCACACCCTGACCATAGTTTACTTTGTATATTTCTATGTTTTGGTTGGTCAGGGTATGAGCTGAGTGGGCATTCTATGTTTCATGTCTAGTTTGTCTATTTCTATGTCTGGCCTGATATGGTTCTCAATCAGAGGCAGGTGTTAGTCATTGTCTCTGATTGGGAACCATATTTAGGTAGCCTGGGTTTCACTGTGTGTTTGTGGGTGATTGTTCCTGTCTCTGTGTTTTCACCAGATAGGGCTGTTTTCGTTACGTTTATTGTTTTGTAGTTTTCGTAGTTTTTGTATTGATTCGTGTTTTACGTTTGTTGATTAAACATGGATCGAAATCTACACGCCGCATTTTGGTCCGACTCTCCTTCACCAAAAGAGAACCGTTACACCCACCAGATTGTGTAGTGCTAATATTTAGTCTAACTTGCCGATATTTAATATTACGTTTTTATCTTGAGGTGCTCTACATAACTACGTTCAGTCCGCCATTACCTGTCTCAGCATAGGAGTTGGCAAGACAACACAGACAGATCTGGGACCAGGCTACCCTACTGTACTATGAGACCCACCTTCTTATGGCTCTCCTTGAGGTAAACTACCCCCTCCTTCACGTTCTCCAGCTGCATCTCCAGGTCGCTCCTGGCCAGGGACATCTCCCCCAGCATCCTCTTCAGCCCCCACGATGTCAGCCTCCACAGACTGGGGCAGGCCAGACTCACTCTCAAACCCTGTGGTTCACACTTAGTTTGGACTCCAGTTGATGAAATTATACTATCAATATATAATATGATATCTGACATTTCAGCAATTGTAATGCTATGAAATAATATTGTTTTATTCATTCCTGAAATATTCAGATCAATCTTGAGTAAAAACGGTAACTAATAGCTTATATGTTAGACTCACTGGATTCTGAAGCCAGTTAGGTGTTATCCACCGGTAGGGCCAATTCTGCCACTACAGTGCTTGTTGCAAAGAACTTCACACAGAGAAAAGTATCAGGTTTCAGGTTGTATTATCTCACGCCACTGTAGACACCTTTCCATTTCATCATTAAATAGTTTTGCATGACACCAATGTTATTTTGCATAGGTCACAATATGTAATGAATGCATCAGTGCTCAGTAAATGCAGAAACTAATTGCAGATACTCTTGTTAATCTTGTATTGTAAAACTCTTGGCTGGCAGCTGCTGCTGTAACCTGGGAGTTGAAGGAATAAAGGCAACCAGCACTCACAAATTATATTCATGCCATGTACAGTAACACAACAAAATCTATCAGTATTTGTGAGTTTTCTCCATCTTAATTCATGCATGTTTGAGCCATCATATTAAACCTACAAGAAACATACCTTGGAGTGGAACTCGTCAATGGGCACTTGATGGGTGCTGATGTCCCTGGTGTCGACCTTGACGTGGCTGAGCCCCTGCTCCCTGAACTGCAGCTCCGGCTTGGTGTTGGCCTCATCCAGGGTGGCAACCCTCTCCAGGTATGTATCCAGGTGCTTCTCTGCCTCCTCCAGCCCCACCATCCATGGAAAAGCCACCGAAGATCATCCCTCCATCACCTCAAGAGCCAAAGCCCCCACCCATGGAGGTGAATCAGCCCCCACCAGCAGAGGAGGAGGCTGTAGTGGAGGAGATGCGAATCCCCTTACCTCTGGTCCCTGTGTACACACTTCCAGACCTCCCGGAAATCATGGACATGCCCATATCAGAGCATGAAGAGTTGAAGCTCCCCATGGAGGCTCCTGAGCTTAGCCTGACTCCAATGCTAGAGAAGCTGCGGCTGCGAATGGAGAACGTGACCATAATGACATCAGAGAGTGCAAGAAGCATGGTCTCTGGTGGGAGATGCACTGCAAGCGGGGTTGTGGTCTCTCTGTGAAACACTGTTATTAATGGGCATGTGGAATGTGCTGCCTGGGGTCTGCCTTGAGCCATCTCAGTATTTTCATGTTCACGATCACAGGGTCTCACTCTCACACACTCTCTCTCTCTATCTCTCTCTATCTCTATCTCTCTCTCTATCTATCTATCTAATCTATCATCAAACATACACTCTGACCCTGCTGGGAGTATCTTTGTTTTCCAGAGTCCATGTAAAAAAGGGCTATGAAATAAAAACCAATCTGTTTCCCTTTGGTTGCTATGTGTTGTGCTAACTTGTCATATTGGGGATGAGTAACATGTCTCTCTCTCTCTGCCTTTCCTCTGCCGTCCCTTATTGCAAGACCAATACACTACATTTCACACTTAGTAATTAGTGGCTTGCGTAGGCCATTTACTGAATTACCTTTAACATTGACACACGATCTGCATGTAAGCGAAAAGGTTCTATTGAATAGTTGCTGTGTATTTCCATATCCTCAGACTGTGCTCTCTCATCCTCACATTGGCTAAATGATGAACGCCAGCTCTCTGTCTGGGACTGATCCTCTGACAGCAAGATAGACAGGAGATCAATACAAACCACTGCCCATCCCGTCTTTGTTCTGTGCATGGGCTTTTCCTCCTCTTAAATCCCCCAACCCAACCCAACCACCCAAAGCATAAATGAATCCAAGTACATGTGTTTGTCAGAAACGACTGGTGTTACGTAAGTGAACGGGTCCACAGAGGGGTGTGTACACCATATGGATGAGATTGAATCAGATTGAATCAAATTGAATCAAGTTGAATCAACAATCAAACATACATGTCTGAGTTGAGCTTTCTTAAATGAAACATCAAATCTATTGTTGTTTTGGGTTGTTTATCAAAGTCAGCTGGCTAAGTTATTGATCCTGCTTTGTAGCATAACCCTCTGGTCCTTTCCCAGGGAGAGAAGCAGGGAGAAGAGACGAGAACAGCCGCCAGCGACGTGTCAGCCTATGTTAGCAGTAGATCTAGGAAACGATGTGGCCGGGAGAAGTCTCTTCTATATCACTTGACTTGAATCTTTAATCTGCACGTTGAGATGTCTCACAACATTATTTGAACAATGTTGTCGATCTTCAAAACAGTGTACACAAGGCACGGAACTCTGGGGTATTTTGCATAACAGTAAATGCATTTTTAAAATATAGTTGTCTCAAAACAGCAAATACATTCATCAAAACTATAATGATAATACATGATCAAAAGAACGCGACTGCCTGCAATAAACAATCATACCTCTTGAGTCAAGTTGAGAAAAAGAATGTGTTAGTCTACATCCGATGTAATCAATAGATCTTCATTACAGACACATCATGATGATCCAAATACATTATGATGATCAAAATAGGAAAAACAACTATTAAAAGGTGCAACTACTCTCCTTTATGCATATTTCACGAAACAATTTAATGCACATCAAATCAAATATTGTTTCTGATCAAAAAGGAAATTAGCAAAAAACTATGAAATAGCAGATACGAATCATGTAGTAACCAAAAAAGTGTTAAAAAAATCGAAATATATTTTATTTAGGTTCTTCAAAATAGCCACCCTTTGCTTTGATGACAGGTTTGCATTCTCTCAACCAGCTTCACCTGGAATGCTTTTCCAACGGTTTTGAAGGAGTTCCCACATATACTGAGCACATGTTGGCTGCTTTTCCTTCACTCTGCGGTCCACCTCATCAAAAATCATCTCAATTGGGTTGAGGTTGGGTGATTGTGGATGCCAGGTCATCTGATGCAGCACTCCATCACTCTCCTTCTTGGTCAAATAGCCCTTACACAGCCTGGAGGTGTGTTGGGTCGTTGTCCTGTTGAAAAACAAATGATAGTCCCAAGTGCAAACCAGATGGGATGGTGTATCGCTGCAGAATGCTGTGGTAACCATGCTAGTTAAGTGTGCCTTGAATTCTAAATAAATCACATACAGTGTCACCAGCAAAGCACCCCCACACCATCACACCTCCTACTCCATGCTTCACGGTGGGAACCACACATGCAGAGATCATCCGGTCACCTACTCTGCGTCTCACAAAGACAGCGGTTGGAACCTAAAATTTGGAATCAACTGACCAATGGACAGATTTCCACCAGTCTAATGTCGATTGCTTGTGTTTCATGGCCCAAGCAAGTCTCTTCTTCTTATCTTTGTCCCCCACCATAGTACCCTCCAAGCTCGTCATCAAGCTCGAGACCCTGGGTCTCGACCCCACCCTGTGCAACTGGGTTCTGGACTTCCTGACGGGCTGCCCCCAGGTGGTGAGGGTAGGCAACAACATCTCCTCCCCGCTGATCCTCAACACTGGGATCCCACAAGGGTGCGTTCTGAGCCCTCTCCTGTACTCCCTGTTCACCTACGACTGCGTGGCCATGCACGCCTCCAACTCAATCATCAAGTTTGCGGACGACACAACAGTGGTAGGCTTGATTACCAACAACGACGAGACGGCCTACAGGGAGGAGGTGAGGGCCCTCAGAGTGTGGTGTCAGGAAAATAACCTCACACTCAACGTCAACAAAACTAAGGAGATGATTGTGGACTTCAGGAAACAGCAGAGGGAACACCCCCCCATCCACATCGATGGAACAGTAGTGGAGAGGGTAGCAAGTTTTAAGTTCCTCGGCATACACATCACAGACAAACTGAATTGGTCCACTCACACAGACAGCATCGTGAGGAAGGCGCAGCAGCGCCTCTTCAACCTCAGGAGGCTGAAGAAATTCGGCTTGTCACCAAAATCACTGACAAACTTCTACAGATGCACAATCGAGAGCATCCTGGCGGGCTGTATCACCGCCTGGTATGGCAACTGCACCGCCCTCAACCGTAAGGCTCTCCAGAGGGTAGTGAGGTCTGCACAACGCATCACCGGGGGCAAACTACCTGCCCTCCAGGACACCTACACCACCCGATGCTACAGGAAGGCCATAAAGATCATCAAGGACATCAACCACCCGAGCCACTGCCTGTTCACCCCGCTGTCATCCAGAAGGCGAGGTCAGTACAGGTGCATCAAAGCTGGGACCGAGAGACTGAAAAACAGCTTCTATCTCAAGGCCATCAGACTGTTAAACAGCCACCACTAACATTGAGTGGCTACTGCCAACACACTGTCAATGACACTGACTCTACTCCAGCCACTTTAATAATGGGAATTGATGGGAAATTATGTAAATATATCACTAGCCACTTTAAACAATGCTACCTTATATAATGTTACTTACCCTACATTATTCATCTCATATGCATACGTAGATACTGTACTCTATATCATCGACTGCATCCTTATGTAATACATGTATCACTAGCCACTTTAACTATGCCACTTGGTTTACATACTCATCTCATATGTATATACTGTACTCGATATCATCTACTGTATCTTGCCTATGCTGCTCTGTACCATCACTCATTCATATATCCTTATGTACATATTCTTTATCCCCTTACACTGTGTATAAGACAGTAGTTTTTTTTTTGGAATTGTTAGTTAGATTACTTGTTCGTTATTACTGCATTGTCGGAACTAGAAGCACAAGCATTTCGCTACACTCGCATTAACATCTGCTAACCATGTGTATGTGACAAATAAAATTTGATTTGATTTTTTTATATTTTTTTTTTAGTAGTGGTTTCTTTGCAGTAATATGACCTTGAAGGCCTGATTCACACAGTCTCCTCTGAACAGTTAATGTTGAGATGTGTCTGTTACTTGAACTCTGTGAAGCATTTATTTGGGCTGCAATCTGAGGTGCAGTTAATTCTAATGAACATATCCTCTGCAGCATAGGTAACTGTGGGTCTTCCTTTTCTGTGGTGGTCCTCATGAGAGCCAGTTTCATCATAGCACTTGATGGTTTTTGAGACTGCACTTGAAGAAACTTTCAGTTGTTGAAATTTTCCGGATTGACTGACCTTCATGTCTTAAAGTAATGATGGACTGTCGTTTCTCTATGTTTATCTGAGCTGTTCTTGCCATAATATGGACTTGGTGTTTAGCCAAATAGGGCTATCTTCTCTATTTCATCCCTACCTTGTCACAACACAACTGATTGGCTCAAATGCATAAAGAAGAAAAGAAATTCCACAAATTAACTTTTAAGAAGGCACACCTGTTATTAATTGAAATGCATTCCAGGTGACCACCTCATGAAGCTTCCAACGGCTTACCTCGAAGTGGTAGGCCACAGTGCTGTCTGTCCTCTGTTGCAACACTCACTGCCGAGTTCCAAACTGCCTCTGGAAGCAACATCAGCACATAAAATGGGTTTACATGGCTAAGATCACCATGCGCAATGCAAAGTGTCGGCTGGAGTGGTATAAACCACTAGAGCAGTGGAAACAAGTCCTCTGGAGTGATGAATGACGCTTCACCATCTGGCAGTCTGATGGACAAATCGGGGTTTTGTGGATATCAGGAGAACGCTACCTGCCTGAATGCATAGCACCAACTGTAAAGTTTGGTGGATGAGGTATAACGGTCTGGGGTTGTTTTTCATGGTTCGGGCTAGGCTTCTTAGTTCCTGTGAAGCATACAATGACATTCTAGATGATTCTGTGCTTCCAACTTTGTGACAGTTTGGGGAAGGCCCTTTCCTTTTTCAGCATGACAATGCCCCTGTGCACAAAGCGAGGTCCAGAAATGGTTTGTCGAGATCAGTGTGGAAGAACTGAAATCCCTCCATTTCAGAACTTGACTGGCCTGCACAGAGCCCTGACCTCAACCCCATCGAACACCTTTGGGATGAATTGGAACGCCGACTGCGAGCCAGGCCTAATCACCAAACATCAGTGCCCGACCTCACTAATGCTTTTGTGGCTGAATGGAAGCAAGTCCTCACAGCAATGTTCCAACATCTAGTGGAAAGCCTTCCCCCCTTTGAGATGTTCGACAAGCAGGTTTCCACATACATTTGGTCATGTAGTGTATGTAGACACTGGTTCAGTGCTGGAGATGATGAACATGATGTTGAAAAGTGGAGGAATTGCCCTTTAACATAACTGTTATTGTTTATGCATGGAGATTAATCTCATATAAAGTGTTTGTTTTTGCTGTTATATGATCAAAAAATACACAATAAGATCTCTGTATGAAGAGCACTGTGTTAAGGGTACAGTTGGTTTGATTATGTGGTTTTGAAGAATAAAGAAACAAAAGGTTTTTGAAAGTGTTGTCCTCACTCCCTCTAGCAGATGAGTTGCTCCCAGAGACACTAGAATCCATAAAGGCAAGCTCTGTTATGATATAAGACATCTTCACTGGAGTGTTGACAACAAACAGCTGTTTGGATTGGATATTTTGGAGTGTTGTTACTGATTGATCTGTAACGCTATGATGGAGCTGGTAAAATGTATTTGGGTGCCTGGGCTGCTGGAAGTGCAACGATAGCGGCCATCCAGAAGATCTCTCCTATGCTTGAGGCAGAATCCATGATGGGGGCAGTATGGGCAGCTGGGGTGTCTCGTGTTGCAGCAGGGAGAAGGTTTGGAGTAGGAGCAGCAGGAGCAACTGGGACAGCAGTATGGGCAGCTGGGGTGTCTCGTGTTGCAGCAGGGAGAAGGTTTGGAGTAGGAGCAGGAGCAGGGACAGCAACTGGGACAGCAGTTTGGAGTGGGCAGGAGCAACTGGGACAGCAGTATGGGCAGCTGGGGTGTCTCGTGTTGCAGCAGGGAGAAGGTTTGGAGTAGGAGCAGCAGGAGCAACTGGGACAGCAGTATGGGCAGCACTTAATACTTTTCTGTCTGTTGGAGGACAGGTGAGAATGTATAGGATGTTACTAAAGTTGGTCTGCCGCTGAGATTCCACTCATGATGGCCTATTATGTCAGAGTGAACTGAGTACTTTGTGAAAGAAAGATGTGCTCAGAGAACTATCTCAAATTGCTTACATTATTGGCATCAAATTAGTTTGGGATTCAGATTAATCCTGTTTGTTTCATGACATAATAGTTAACTATACTAACCAGGAATTTAGATATACCTGGTATATGTATCAAAATGTATCTAATATTTTGCAATAATCTTGAATCGAATGAATGAGGGACTGAACACAGACCCAAAGTGTATTTGCGTTTCAAAGGGTTTCAGTCTTTAAATGACTCTTTTTTTTAAAAGAAATTTGCCAATTTAATCAAAATAATTTTGAATGTCTGGATGGAATAGCTTTGAAATGTTATTTGAGAGACTAACCTCTAGAGGGCAATGTTTTGCAAGAAGAAAGAAATCACTTTTTTTCAAGTAGTCTAGCCAAGCAAGCCTCTTAACAAATGACTCCTTACTCACTTAAGGTAGTCCATCGCATTTGATGATGAAATCCACTACTGCTTGTGGGTTTGCTGAAGACTATAATCTGATGTGGTATGCACTGTCTGCCACAATCAGAGCACACAATGGCCTGTTCAGTCCTTTTTTCCTCAGAGCCAACACCATGTGGAATGGTCCGTGGCAACAGCCTTTAGGAAGGCAGAGTTTACCCCACACTTCTTTAGTGAGTGTCTTCAAGGGATCCTTTAGACTGCTTTTTCTGCCCGGTGCGACGGCCCAGTTGTAGCTGTCTGTACTGCATATTTCCAGGAAGGCGGTCCTCTAGCATCCGGATGGCATGGCCAAGTTATCTAAGCTGCTGGTGTGTGATGGACGCCTCAATGCTCCTGCTTTTGTTTCTTTGCAGGATTTCTAAGTGTGAAACACAGTCCTGCCAGGTCACTTTCAAAACGCGTTGGAGGCATTTTATGTGAAAGGACTCCAGTTTTTTTTTAAAGTGTCGACTGAAGACTGTCCGTGTCTCACATCCATAAAGGACTGTAGATACACACACTGCCTGGTAGACTGCAACATTGGTGCAGGTTGCTCTTGTTAAACACTGCTTCCAAGGTATTTAAAGTGTGGTACAATGGCAAGTGAGGAGTCTGAGAAGGAGAATGCGGGTGGTGCAGGTGGAGGATCAGATGACCTGACAAAGGACCTCTTTTTTTGCCCTATTCTGCTGTATTCTCTCACAGCTGCTGTGAGGGTGGCTTGTAGAGCACAATCGTTCTCCAATCATCCGCCTACTGAAGCTCATGTCTCTTTAATGACCCCTACAACCACTGACACAACCACACACTTCACAATGGTTTGGTGTTGGAGCAAAAACCTTAGCAAAGGCAAAAGGAGGAGAGGTGGGAGGCCAGCCGCTGATGTAGATATATGCATGTATTATGAGATCTCTGCATATTGGGTCCTTGCAGAAATGGGCAGCTCTAACTGTCTGGTCCTGCATGGTAAGGTGTGCTATGACCATACACATATAGTTCACAGAATGGACATACAGTATGCCCTCTGACCATGGGAATGTCCATTCTAGAAATTCTAATTCTATGATTCTGACCCTTTGGGACCTGAGTGACACTGGAAGTGGGTGAGGATGACCTGACTTCTAGAGAGGAAGAGGGTCATCGAACACAATGTCCCTCCCCACACAGCCAGACAGACACAGAGATCCACCCAACAGTCCTGTCTATGACAGATAAGGATATAGATTACACAGCTGCTGCCACTTCGTCCTTAGAGAGGAGACCTCACACAGAAACACACAAGCTATGTTCTGTGAGTAAAACAGCTTGAATGGACTCTTGCAGGACTGCAATAAAGAATGGTGGAAATGCCACCCATGCAGTCACAAGACGGGGCAAATACTTATGTATTTATTATTTTTGTATCTACAAGAGTGCCCTATAGGGTGAAGGGGCAAAGGGTCTATTTGGAATTCACAATAACACCCATCTCTGCACTGGGTCTGAACGAGTAAAAACTTGATGAATCATCCATTGCGTTATCAGCTGTGCATTCCATTAAGGCATGGGGTTTAAACCAATTAGATCCAGTTAGGATATTCACTTTGGACCTTCTGCGAACTTTACAAAAATACAATATCTATTTCTGCAATCACTTTCCGTAGCCTACAAAACAAAGTCAAGCGATTTAAGCATTTGGCTTTAACATATTTAATTGCAAAATATAATTATATACAGTACATTGTGTGAGGGAAGAGGCTATGCTTTGACTAAGACCCACACCCCTCTCACAGACAGTACAAAGTCCAGTACGTCTTATGACCAGAGTAAGAGCAGAAATACAATACATAAGCCAACAAATTTCTTTGTTTCTGAAACTGAATGCAATTCAGTGCTTTCAGTGTCATTCACGACAGCATAATAAAAGGGGAAAGATAGACATTAGTTTTTCCTTCTGTCTTCAGTCAGTCCTCATTGCTACACTGAGCCGGGGGGGAAGACCAAACATTTGTAGTCTTTTGATCTAGTGCTTGATTCATCTCTCAGGCAAGCGTTGACTGGCTCATCATGGGCGACAGTGGGGACCGTCATTTTCAAGAGGGGGAGAGAGAGAGGTTGAGGCGCTGGGCCCTTAATGCTGGGAAATAGACAATTCCTGGAAACAGATCTCATAGACTACATGTTGCGCGTAGGCTACTCACACATTGTGCTTAGTTCCTGACCCCAACCTTCCTCACAGACTAATACTTGGTCAAAACCCTTCATCATGGCCCCATACTGCATTCTAAACCCTACACTCGGGGGGAAAAGAGGACTCTCCAGAAGCATCATACAATTCTAATATACACAAAACCCATTCAAGGACAGGGAAGCTACCCGGTGAGAGGGTACATCACATTTTGTTCTGTAGTTACATACAGAAATAAACATAATGGAGATCCTATACGGATAACGACACTCTTAGAAAAAAGGGTTCCAAAAGGGTTCTTCGGCTGTCCCCATAGGAGAGCCCTTTTTGGGTTCCATGTAGAGCCCTCTGGAAAGGGTTCTACTTTGAACCCAAAGGGGTTCTATTAAAAAGTTTCTACCTGGAACCAAAAAGGATTCTTCAATGGGTTCTACGAGGACAGCCAAAAGAACCCTTTTAGGTTCTAGTTAGCATCTTTTTTTCTGAGTGTACAGTAATTGGAGAGTGGGAATTCCTCAAACTGAAAGTCTTTGTCATTGGTTATCAACTCAATTGGAATGTCCAGCAATCCAAGACTCACGTTTTCCCAGCCAGAGGGTAGGAAATCCACTAACAAAATCGCTTTTCCGTCATCTTAACAAGCTTTACAGCTTCTGTCATCCTCCCCAACCACAATAATTTCACAAATGCTGAAGAATATCCTGACTTTTGCCATTCTTCAATTACACACACATATACATATGTACAGTGGGGCAAAAAAGTATTTAGTCATCCACCAATTGTGCAAGTTCTCCCACTTAAAAAGATGAGAGTGGCCTGTAATTTTCATCATAGGTACACTTCAACTATGACAGACAAAATTAGGGGGAAAAATCCAGAAAATCACATTGTAGGATTTTTTATGAATTTATTTGCAAATTATGGTGGCAAATAAGTATTTGGTCAATAACAAAAGTTTATCTCAATACTTTGTTATATACCCTTTGTTGGCAATGACAGAGGTCAAACGTTTTCTGTAAGTCTTCACAAGGTTTTCACACACTGTTGCTGGTATTTTGGCCCATTCCTCCATGCAGATCTCCTCTAGAGCAGTGATGTTTTGGGGCTGTTGCTGGGCAACACGGACTTTCAACTCCCTCCAAAGATTTTCTATGGGGTTGAGATCTGGAGACTGGCTAGGCCACTACAGGACCTTGAAATGCTTCTTACGAAGCCACTCCTTCGTTGCCCGGGCGGTGTGTTTGGGATTATTGTCATGCTGAAAGACCCAGCCACGTTTTATCTTCAATGCCCTTGCTGATGGAAGGAGGTTTTCACTCAAAATCTCACGATCTCACGATACATGGCCCCATTCATTCGTCCTGGTGCCTTTGCAGAAAAACAGCCCCAAAGCATGATGTTTCCACCCCCATGCCTCACAGTAGTTGTGTATGGTGTTCTTTGGATGCAACTCAGCATTCTTTGTCCTCCAAACACGACGAGTTGAGTTTTTACCAAAAAGTTATATTTTGGTTTCATCTGACCATATGCCATTCTCCCAATCTTCTTCTGGATCATCCAAATGCTCTCTAGCAAACTTCAGACGGGCCTGGACATGTACTGGCTTAAGCAGGGGGACACATCTGGCACTGCAGGATTTGAGTCCCTGGCGGCGTAGTGTGTTACTGATGGTAGGCTTTGTTACTTTGGTCCCAGCACTCTGCAGGTCATTCACTAGGTCCCCCCTGTGTGGTTCTGGGATTTTTGCTCACCGTTCTTGTGATCATTTTGACCCCACGGGGTGAGATCTTGCAGGGAGCCCCAGATCGAGGGAGATTATCAGTGGTCTTGTATGTCTTCCATTTCCTAATAATTGCTCCCACAGTTGATTTCTTCAAACCAAGCTGCTTACCTATTGCAGATTCAGTCTTCCCAGCCTGGTGCAGGTCTACAATTTTGTTTCTGGTGTCCTTTGACAGCTCTTTGGTCTTGGCCATAGTGGAGTTTGGAGTGTGACTGTTTGAGGTTGTGGACAGGTGTCTTTTATACTGATAACAAGTTCAAACAGGTGCCATTAATACAGGTAACGAGTGGAGGACAGAGGAGCCTCTTAAATAAGAAGTTACAGGTCTGTGAGAGCCAGAAATCTTGCTTGTTTGTAGGTGACCAAATACTTATTTTCCACCATAATTTGCAAATAAATTCATTAAAAATCCTACAGTGTGATTTTCTGGATTTTTTTTCTAATTTTGTCTGTCATAGTTGAAGTGTACCTATGATGAAAATTACAGGCCTCTCTCATCTTTTTAAGTGGGAGAACTTGCACAATTGGTGACTGACCAAATACTTTTTTGCCCCACTGTACATATATAAACAATTAAAATATTGTAAAACATGTAACCATTTTAGCATAGTCACTGTCGGGGTTCACATCTGGGACAGGATGGAGATGGTCATGGAATGGAATGGATTGTCAAGAATGACATAAGTCCATAAACCCTACTATCTTAAATACTTTCCTAGGGCGTGTAGGGAGGCGAAACGTTTACATGGCTGTCGCCACTTTTCGTTAGAGGAGCATCGAGGAATGTGGAGAAGATGAGTTTTCAAGAAGCAACCCAGAGGATGCTGACCTGACACTCTACACAACACCGACGGACCCTTTCTTGAACCCCTGTATCCTTGGACGATGCCGATGCCGATGTGGTACTACTCATTCTGTATCGGTGCATCCAAAAAGGTCACGTGTAAAGTGGTTGGGCTTTGAGATTGTTTTGATAGGACTCCACAGAGCTAAGCCATCAGCGGGTGGAAGACGATAAGCAGTTCCCTGTAAAATAGTTGTGTCAATGGCCCCAGTCTTGAATACTTGGGGGATGGAGAGAGTGAGTCTGAACATGGAGGTGAGGCAGGGGGATGAGGACTGATCCAGGACGTCCTATCAGGAGCTGCCATCTCCGTTCTTGGTCTTGAGCACCACCAGGACCACCATGATGGGGATGAGGCAGATGGGGGTCATTACCAAGGCAAACACGATGCTGGGCGGGGGGTCGCTCAGTGCCTCGTTTGGGCAGTCCCGGAAGAACCTGGAGTGGATGTTTACAAACACATTCTCCACCATCCTGTTGGGCCAGGGGATCAGCAGACACTCTGCTATCTCCTCTGTGCACATGGTGAAGGCGTTATACATCCTACAGGGAGGGATAGGAGGGGTACTATTATTTCAAGAGAGGGCAACGTTATGTGTCTGAAAGACATTATTAAGAGTTTCATGGTATGGATGGACCATTAATGAGTGAGTTAACTCTGATTTCACTTGACTATGTGTTGGGTTTCTCAAAACTACTGTTTGAACTAAGTGACAACGCA